>NC_050447.1:35960161-36260161 GCF_903995425.1 Onychomys torridus
TCAACCTTCAATGTTCACAAGCAAATACCTTGAGAACTGTGTTTATTATACACAAGAAGAGCAAGCCACTCTTATGAATTGGCACTAACTTGATCAATGCCAGGTGACAGTCAGGAAGCAGGAAGGAAGACCACTTAGGAGTCTGCTCTTTGAGTTAGGTGGGGGCCACAGATGCCAGGACTTTTCTGAATACCTTAGCTTTGAGGGGATCATTGTGATGTGAATTAATGGGAGGGCTAGTCTGTGTCTGAACACAAAGTTAAGCATGGCTTTGATACCATTAATGTTACAAAGAGGCTTTGTGGAGGTTCAGTGCCTGTTAATATACACATGGAAAGTGCCAGATCACAGGAGAGGATGTGTAGAATTCAAGGAATAAGCACAGTTTAAGGAAAGCTTGGAGAACTGACTTGGCAAGCCTTCCTCTTCAGGGCACTGCTGCCTAGGAATGCACCCTGACTCCTCATGTAGGCGCTGGGAGGGGAGCCCAGGGTTGCTACTGTGTATAGCACAGGATCAGTTTGTTCTTTTCCTTCCAAATATGCAGAGTAAGATCAAAAGAGAGGTTAGTTCCTCAAGGAACGAACTTCCTTTCAAGCCCCACCCTGACACCAATGGCATCTGGGTGCTCGCTCAGCCTGGTGTAGGGATGTGTGTGTTTGTACACCCAGGTTTTGCCGGCAGACCTAATTTCAGAATACATAATGCATGATTTTGAAACCAATTTGTTATTGTAATAAAATATTTTTTTAGGAATGCATGGAAGTACTCGGAGAGGTGGATGTTAAATTATACATGCATTGTGGCCGAGTGGATTCATTTAAGCTCTGTCTGCAGGTGAATCTCCCTGTGACCTTGGCACTTGCTGGCTAGTATAGAATAACAATCAAAGCTTGGATTGGAAATCCGACCATTTCCAAATATTAACAACTTCTTTCAAAGGAAATGCTGATTTCAGCATTTATGTTAATGGCCACATCAGTATCTCTCTCAGAGATTTTAGGGATGGGGGTGGGGGCGGTGGGTGGGATGCAGCCAGGAGATCTTAATAGGATTAAAAGCCAGGCTTTTTATTTTTCAAAATGCTAATTTGTTTTCTGCATTCTGTTTTCATATCAGGGCTTATTACTCACTATCCTAGAATCCACAACCCACTGGACTCACAGACTCACATCTGGAATACTGCAAGGTAGCATCACAATTCTGCCTGGAAGGGATTCTATGCTCTAGACCAGTACATCTCCTTTATCTCAAAGTCATTTGGAAAAAAGAGGCCTCAGTGATGGTGGTGGGTAGGACAGGACAGGACAGCAAATTTTGGGTCCCTACCTTACTCCCTTCACTTACCCTTCCTTACTAGAGAACCAAGTTGAGTTCTTAGAGGGGGAATTAATTGAAACAATCCATGACCCTCATGAATCAGACACACTACTAGGCTTGGAGAAGTTGGGCTGCGAGGTTCAGTTGGCCAAGGCATAGAACATTTTGTTATCTGATTACTTGGAAGCCTTTCAACTGGAAGCTTAGTCATGTGGTGTGCTAGAGCCCTACAGCAGCCCAGTCAGGAGGCCAGGAAGGAGATAACAATTTCCCATGCAATTGGCCTTGTGTTTCCCCTGATAGTTTTACCACCAAAGACATTTGCATGCAAACAAATGTGATCCTTAAGTCCTAAGGCCAGCTGGATGCTATGGCTAGAAAGCCATCACGCATCAACCGGTTTGGGGAACTCCTGTGTATTTACCCAAGCTGGAAAACATGTCTTCCCTTCCTTTTCTCCCACTGCTTTATCTTTTTCTATACAAAGGTGGAGAGGAAGGAAAAACATAGAAAATTACGTTCCATGAATGTTGAGAAAAGCCAACCAAACGGCCAGGTAACTTTGATTTCAGATGTGTATGGCAAATGAGGTGTACCTTTCGGTGTGATGAATATTCTCATTTGGCCCAGCAGGTGTGCTGATGCAAGGCAGATTTCTTCTAGCTGCCTGTTTTGAACCATGCTAAAAACACAAAACTATTTAAATGCCCTCAAAGACCTTAACAAAACTATTCCAAGTCTCAAAACCATTTCCCAAACACTAGGAAGAGGAAACAAAATCAAAGGAAAAAGACCTGCACTTTGGGGTCTGCTCAGTTACGTTTTTAATAGTTGTTTAATAACCTATAAAGTCACTGTTCTCAGAAAAGAAACATAAAAGAATTTGGTAACTGAAAAAAAGGTGGGGGCTTGCTATGAAATTTCCTTCCAGTTGCTGGGAGGAACCAAACTCATTATTTTCTAGAGTTCTTTCTATGAGTGTCCACCTTTCTTTCCTAATGGAGTTTGTTGGAGAACATCAATATTGAGCTTTATTTCTTTTTCCTTCCCAAGGAAAAAGGTGGTTTGTTTTCTGTCTGAAGGAAAAGAATTACATATTGCTCAGGACATTGGTTTAGATTCAGTGTGGGTTCATTTTTAATCTCTTTATTTGGTCCGGGGGGGGGGGGGAGTCTTCAAATAGCATTTCTCACCAAAGCAATTATTTTGTTCTGTTTGAAGCTTGTTACTGCCAAATTCCAAGGCCTACAACATCATATGGCCTGTTGCTGTGAAAGTGATGTGTGAATCATATCTTATATAAAAGGCTTCTTAAAGGACATATGAGCATGGACCTGGAATCAGCAAAGAACACATGAGTGGAGCCTGTTAAACATCCTTCCCAACTTTAAAGGGCACTATCTTCCATAGGACTTTGGCATGTGTTATGGGGTCTGAAAGGACAGAGGGTAGACAGTGTCCCAGCAGCACTACCAATGGGAAGTGTTCTGCTTATAACAATGCAGGTGAAGATTGCTCACTCTGTCCAGGTGGTCCCTAGGAGGATATATGAGGGACTCTACTAGGGAAGACATGGACAGGTGCTCTCTTTCTTTAAATATGGCCCAAGAAGCTTCTAAGTTCACCTTCACACGGAGAATTTGTTCAGAGAAAGAATTAGTTGTAAGAATGCTGAGGGTACTTGGGATTGAGTAGTCCTCCCCCACCCCTCTTCCATGTCTACCTGGAAGTCCAGAATGCGACCTTACTTGGAAAAATAGAACTTTGTAGAAGAAATCATTGAGGATCTCGAGATGAAATCATCCTGGATTTAAAATGAGCCTTAGATCCAGTAGCTATGGTCCTTATAAGATAAGGAAGAGGGGCCTGGAGAGATGGCTCATTGGTAAAGAGCACTTGGACCGTTTCCAGAAGAGTTCAGTTCTCAGCACCCGTTTTGGAGGCTCATGAACCCCTATAATTCCAGCTCCAGGTGATCTTATGCCCTCTTCTGGCATCTTTATGCATACACAGGTACACACACACACACACACACGGATGTGTGTGTGCATGTGTAGACACAGGTACATGCACATACAAATAAACATAAAACCTTAACTAAAAAAAAAAAGAAAGAAAGAAGGGAAGACTCAAGACACTCAGAGACACAAGACAAAGCCATGTGAAAGCAGGGGTAGAGATGAGAAATAAGATGGTAAGTCAGCAATGGTGTGGACCACCAGAGCTGCTGCAAGCTGGGAGAAAGGCCTGGAGTGAATTGTCCCTCAGAAAGCCAGGAGGAACAGATCCTGAGGACCCCTTAATTTAAGATGATCTGGCTTTCCATACTGAAAGACAATGTGTTTTGTTATTTTAAGTGTTTGTGCTTATGGAAGTTCATTATGGCAGCTCAGAAAATGACTAATCCCAGAAATGCAGTACTCATATTGAGTATTTTCAGCCTAACAAGAGAAGACCCTTTGTTGGTGAAGAAAATCTCACTGTGATTTGTGAAGAGCTTGTTGGTCAGATTTGCGGGGCACATGGCTGTCAGGGAATCTGCAGGATCCAAAGCCTCTTAGCATTGCCCTTCTATACCCTGAGATTCAGAAAATAGGTTCAGGAAAGGGCATTTGGAGCCTTGGGCCAGTATGGAGCTAGTATCACCATGGCTTCACACTGAGCAAGATGCCTAGACAAATGATCATCTATTGAAATAGGAGCATAGGTTTTCTCCCAAGGACCAAAACAATTTTAGGAATATGTGTAACTTGTATGCCCTAGAATATGGTCAAAGACTTCCTGCAAACATTAGGAACTACAGGTACCATCATGCTCCTGACCTTAGAATTCTCATGTGTTGGTGCATCTGAACTTTCTACCTTACCCTGGCAGATATTTATCAATTCCCCAAAAAAGATTCTTTATGTATTAATTCCTTTAGAATGAATATAATGTGTTTTGATCATATTCATCCTCCACTATTCCTACATCCATTGCTACCCCGTGATTTCCTCCCAACTTCTTTTCATATTTGTTGTGTTTACTCAAGTCCAGTTTATGCTGCCTGTGTTCTCACAGGTGTGGGCATCCACTAGAGCATGGTCAACACACCAGGGACCATACCTTTACAGAAAACTGACTTTCTCTCCCCCTAAGCCACAAACTCTTAATAGCCCCTCAGCTAGGGGTGGGGAGTCCATGCTGGAATGCTGACTGGCTTGATCTTGTGTGGATCTTGTGCAGGCAACCATACCTGGTGCAAGCTCACTAGTACTCTGGTCCTGTCATACCCAGAAGCTAGTGTTTGACCTTGTCTCCCTTGACCTCAGATGCTTACAATCTTTCCACCTTTTTCCTATGACAACCCTGAGGCTTAGAGAGAGAGAGAGAGAGAGAGAGAGAGAGAGAGAGAGAGAGAGAGTTATAGATGTTATTTCTTATATTAAGAGGACTAACTTGTGAGGTAGGGTTAAAAAAGTGAGCTAATCTATACTTTAAAGAGGTACCTGATGGCCTGAATGATCTCTGACAGGCCACTGAACCCAGGGAAACCTTATTCTCTTTAGTTGAAAGAAATGTATTGTTCCCTGAGTTGAGAAGTGGCTCAGTTCATCAGTTCATATGTTGTAAAATGATTTGTTAAACTGAGATGTTTGAGCTAAACTGTAGGGACAAGGGCCCACAACTAGTTTTTTCACTCCCTACCGCCATCTTGTGTCCAAGTTACTGCTCCTGGCTTAATCCATTGCTTAGCAACCAGCATCGAAGGCCATAATGTGGAGGAAACAGTTTGGGGGAAACCACTATCTAGTTCTGATAACTCAAGCAGGCTTGGCCACAGGGAAAGAGAGTTCTCAGTAGTATAATGTTAAATCTATGAGGATTAAGACTGGATAAGGTTAGAAAACCAAGGTCATTGAGAGCTAATGTCAGAGGCTGCCGGGAAAGCCCAGTGGAGGACAGTGATATGTTGGGACTGTTTTATGGGCCTAGCTTTTACAGAATGGAAACTGAGTAGAAAGGAGACAGGAGAGGAGCCAGAGTCTCAGGACTATGGCCTGAACTTTAATCTGGCGTGCTGACATCAGATCTCCTGTCTCGGTAGGATATGCAGCACAATTTGATGGTCCAGGAAATGAGCCCCACTTCTAACAGTTGGTAGTGGAGAAGAGGCAGAGCTGCCATTTTGGAAAGGAAAACACAGGTCTAAGCCAGCGAGTTGGATAGAGGTATATTATTAAAACTACTGAGTGGGGTGGGGGACCTGCAGGCACAAAGCCATTAGCTCAGGGAAGCCAGGTTCTTATAAGTGGCGAGAACATGCCTTGTGATACATAGTCATGCCTATTTCCTACAGGTTCAGGATGGAAAGAAAGTGAAAGGAAACCCAGAGGTTAAAGGTCTTCTGGACATCTGAATGGAACCTTGGGACAATTCAGGAAGACCATCCTGGCCTCACACTAGTTCTGGCCCTGAGCTAGTTACAGACTCACACTCCAACTTACAAACAAGTTGCATTGGATTTTGCTTTAGGTCTGGTCTTAGTGTTTTGGCTGTGAACCATAGTTCACACCAACCTCTGTTAATGAAACCTTTGTTAATACATGTGTGTATGTGTGTGTGTGTGTGTGTGTGTGTGTGTGTGTGTGTGTGTATGTGTGTGTGTATGTGTGTGTATGTGTGTGTGTGTGTGTGTGTGTGTGTGTGTGTGTGTGTGTGTGTGTGTGTGTGTGTGTGTGTGTGTGTGTGTGTGTGTGTGTGTGTGTGTGTGTGTGTGTGTGTGTGTGTGTGTGTGTGTGTGTGTATGTGTGTGTGTGTGTGTGTGTGTGTGTGTGTGTGTGTGTGTACTTGTATGTGTACCCACACGCACATGGAGGTCAGAGGAAAGCTTAGGTGTCAGCATGAGAAAGAGTATTCACTCATGTTCTGTGAGACACAGTGAGTTCACTAATTAGGCTAGACTGGGTGGCCGGCAAACTTCAGGGATCCGCCTGTCTCCTCCTCCCTACTGCTAAAGGCTTGAATTCAGGACCTCATGCTTTGACAGCAAGTGTTCCTATCTGCTGAGCCATCATCCAGCCCCACAATTTTAGAATAATCTTACAAACTTGTTTCTTTCTTTTGAAAAATTTTACAGAAATGCTCTGAGTCACTTGAGGACTTAGCTTAGGCTCAGCTGTACAGTATAAATTATTTTCCCTGTGGTTATTTTTTTCCACCTGAACTGTAAACTCTTTTAGAATAGTGACTAATTTAAAAACATTTTTTTTTTCTTTAAAAAACAAAACTTTGGCTTCAAAAAACTAGAGCATCCTGGTGGGTTAGAGATGTCCCCTTAGTTGATAAAGAGCTCACATAGCATGTACAAAATTCTAGGTTAAATTCCAACATTTCATAAAGCAGGCATAGAGATACATACCTACCATCTCAGACCTTCAGAGATGGAAGCTGGGGGATCAGAAACTCAAGGTTATCCTTGGCTACACAGTGAGTTATAAGCCAACTTGGACTACATGAGACTCTGTATCAGGGAGTGGAAGAGAAAAGAAAGGAAAAAGGTCACGCCATCAAGATTGCACAGCCAGGTAAAGGCCCGTGTTGCTGAGCCTGATGAGGACCTGAGTTCAATCCCCAGGACCCACATGGTAAAGGGAGGAAAACCAGCTCCCACAGGATGCCCTCTGACCTTTACATTCATGCCCTGGCACCTGTGAACCCACCCTACCCCCACATAAATAAATAAATAATAAATATAATAAAAAACTTCAGGGTTGGGGATTTAGCTCAGTGGTAGAGCACTTGCCTAGCAAGCACAAGGCCCTGGGTTCGGTCCTCAGCTCCAGAAAAAAAAAATTCAAAGAAAAGAAAACACACTAGGAACCAGCACGTGGATATGATGCATATGGATGGGTAGAAGGGTAGGGGTGGGAGCTGGGAACGCGAGTGAGTGAGCAGGGTAGGTGCTGATCTACACTTAGATTATTGCTATCTCACTTAACATGAAGCCAGGCAGGCACCAGTCACAACCCTCAGACCTGTAGATCGTCACATGTGAGATTTTACATGTGAAGGTTAGGTCTTAAATGCTGCCTATTTGGGGCTCCTCCCCAAAATGGATCATGTCCCATGATCCTCCACTGACCAAGCCTAGGTTTTTCTCTCCATTTTAAAAGCTCTGGGTACTGCTATTCATTGAAATTTTCCAGAGCAAGATTCTGAACCACTGTTATGAGAGGCATAACTCAGTGGTTCTCTGTGTTTCAAGCTGAGGTCTCTACTGGGGCAAGGCTTTCCCATTATTCTTATAATGATGTGGTAGCTTGGCAAGGGGGCACATTCTGAAGCATTACCTAGCAGCAATCCATTTCCTGGAGAGTCTTGATAACATGGTTTGTATCTCACCACTGATGAGCAGGAACTGTTTCACGGCAAAACTCTCACAAACAGGAACACTAATTTGCCTTCTTCTCATCCTCACTACTCTTTCTCTCCCTCCTTTCCTCACTAATTATGTTTGTTGACCTCATTTGTCACTTTAAAAATATCCTTATAAATAGAGGTGTCCTCGCTCCTCTCTGAAAGACATAGGAACAAAGACGCTTTTCCCACCCTCCTCTTGGATCCGTCCCACGGTGGCACTTTGCTGTTCAGACTATAGGACACAGCGTCCACCATATTATATTTTAGTGACTATTATAGAGAAATTTTTAAGAGAGGTGCTATCTCTGCAGATCCTATGAAATATTCAGCCCCCAAACCAGTCTCTATGCCCCAATAGCTCTGTCTCAAGCAGGAGAATGGACCACACTGTCTTTGAAGGAGGAGGTTAAAAACATATTCCAACTCAAGAACAGAAAGGGAGAACAAGGAATAACAGACCATGATAAATGAAGACCACATGAGAACAGGAAGAAGCAAAGTGCTAGAGAGGTCCCCAGAAATCCACAATGATACATCCACTGTAGACTACTGGCAATGGTCGAGAGAAAGCCTGATCTGACCTAGTCTGGTGATCAGATGGCCAAACACCCTAAAGGTCATGCTGGAACTCTCGGATATCCAATAACTGATGGAAGTGGATGCAGAGATCCTTGGCCAGGCCCCAGGTGGAGCTCCAGGAGTCTAATTGTCGAGAAAGAGGAGGGATTGTAAGAGCGTGAATTGTTGAGACCAAGATTGGAAAAGCACAGGGACAAATAGCCAAACTAATGGAAACACATGAATTATAAACCAAAAGCTGTGGAGCCCCCAACTGGATAAGACTCTCTGGATAAGTGAGACAATTGAATAGCTTGAACTGTTTGGGAGGTGCCCAGGCAGTGGGTCTGGGACCTGTCCTTAGTGCATGAGCTGGCTGTTTGGAACCTTGGGCTTACACAGGGACACTTTGCTCAGCCTGGAAGGAGGGTACTGGACCTGCCTGTACTGAATCCACCAGGTTGAATTGAATCCCCAGGGGAGTCTTGGCCCTGGAGGAGATGGGAATGGAGGGGGAGGGGCTGTGAGGAAGGTGGGGGTGGGGGCGGGAGGGGGGAGGACAGGGGAACCCATGGCTGATGTGTAAAATTAAAACACAAATATAATAAATAAAAAAGGAAAACAAAACAAAACAAAAAAACCATATCCCAACTCCATACTTTTTTAAAAAATGTGTTCCATCTTTAGGCTGGTGAGATGATTGAGTGAGTAAGTATGCTTACTGTGCAAGCATGAGGTCTTGAGTTCAGCTACACAGTACTCACATTAAAACTAGATGCTGCCACACAGGCCTGTAACCCTAGTGCTGGGACTGGGGGGTTGGGGACAAGAAGAACACTGGGGCTTACTGGCCAGCCTGTCCATCTGGAAAGCTGCAAGGGTTTTAGTAAGAGACTGTGTCTCCAAAGAGTAAGGTGGAGAAATAACAGAGAAACCAACTCCTTCCAACCTCTGAGCATGTATTCACGCACACATAGGCACAGGCACACATAAACACCACATACACCATACACATACACACAGAAAGTGTCCACTCTTAATGGAAGTGTTATCATGTGGATTTTAACCTTGACCCCTTAGTTTATCTAGTATTTGGGCACTTCCTAAGTGGGGAATTCATGGACATCACAGGTCATCACTGTGGAGGTTCAAGAACATTGAAGGTCCTCATTGTTGAGACTCAAGTGTTACCTGCACCTGGTATGAACAAGGTTAATCCAAAATTTCCCAGTCATGGGCCAAACATAACATGGGGGCCTGGGGCCACTAAAGTTGGGGAACCTGAAGGGAAAAGAGGGAGAAATCAAGGGCAAATTAGTGTTATGATTAAAATAGAATAATTAGCCCTGATTATTTAGAATTTACTACATTCCAATCTGGGGATGGTTTCACCTGGTTGGGATAAAGTTTAGGTTCTCATTACAATTACCCTCATTTTCTAACTATGACCTGTGAAATGGATGGGAGATTTGTATACCAAAGTATCTGCAGCTCTGTAAGGGTTTGGAAACAAACTTCAATATACATGTGCTTGACATTTGGCAATCTGCCCATCCTTGCCAAGGCCTGCCTTCATTCTTGGATATTTAGATAATTATACGCACAGAAAATAAGGTATAAAGTGAGTCTTTGTTGCAAAGACAATCATCAAATTAAAATATTCATTAAGAATAACCCTAATGTCAGGAACCAGAGATATGGCTCGGTGGTTAAGAGCACTTTGCTCTTGCGAGAGGACCCAGGTTCAGTTCTCAACTCCTACCTCAGATACCTCACAACCGTCTGTAACTCCAGTTCCAGGGCATCTGATGCCCTCTTCTGGCCTCCCTAGCACTACATGCACATGGTACACAAACTCATTCCTGCAAACAAACATATACACATAAATACAATAAAAAAGAATGACCCTAATGCATAGCTCCTATCATATTTTTTTTTAAAGATGGAACGTGTTCTATGCTTCAGATCTTGTTTCTGGAAAGCTCTAAAACTTCACTACCCTGCCTCTGAAAATCACATTAGCTTGAGTCTATCACGGTGTTGTCAGGTTTAGCAATACAAATACCAAACACCCACTTAAGTTTGAATCTCAGGTGATAAACACATTTTTTTTTAAATTATCTTTTGAAATCAACATACAAAGCAGTGAGTTTCATTATGGCATTTATGTGCCTATGAATCATTATACACTGTTCTTTTTTTCAACTTTATTGTTGTTGTGTGGGTCTGTGTTCGTATGCGTATGAGATGTGTGAGCGTGGGTACACGTGTACTATGGCATGCACACTGAAGTTAGGGACCACTTTGGGGACTCATTTCTCTTTCCAGCATGGGTTAGGTAGTTGGGCTTTGGTACAAACAACTCTACCCACTGAACCATCTCACTAGCTCCATTAGATGTTGTTCATATTTGTCTTCCCACCTCTGACCTCTCCCCCAGCCCAGATAGGGAGCATGTGCACACTAGGTATCTTATTATATTGTCTCTGTATATACTAGTTCTGGAGTATCAGAAAGTCATAATTAGGGAGCAGTATAGACTACTTTTCCTCTTTTCTCTAATGATTTCCTATCATTAAAATAAGGCATATGTGCCGCCTCTCAGACCTGATGATCTGGACATAAAAATAACTTACAAAGAGAAAAAGAAATTTCAGAGGTTACATCACAGAGCACGGATGCCATATCCTCCCATCTCCTGGGTATGGAGATCTTGCTGTTAAATCATAGATGGCAGCCTTCAGAGACTACTGAATTCCTCACTAGAGCCCCTGCCTCAGTGCCTGGAACTTAACTTCTTCAGGGATTCCATCATTTTAACTTGGACCCACTCCAAACCTGCCTAGCAATTAAGCTGGTGATTCAGGCTTTATGAAGTACACACTTGATGGAGTAACATAAGAAAAGAAGTCCAGGGCCAAAACCAGAGAGACTAAGCAAGGTTCACTGGGAATGTTGGCATAGAACATGCATTAAAACACCACTCTGCCATTGGCTTCGCAATTAAACAGCAGAGATTCTCTTTTCCACGCACACTGAGGTCTGAACCTAGGGCATCACAAATGCTTTGTTACTGAATATATCACTAGCCCTCTTTCTTTTTTCTTTTCTTTTGAGACAAGGTCTCACTCTGTAGCCCAGGATGGCCTTGAGTTCACCTGGTAGCCCAGGCTGGTTTTGAACTCATTCTGTGGCCCAGTCAGGCCCTGGGGCTGTGCTCTTCCTGTATCAGCCACCCAAGCAGCTAGGATAACAGGCCTGCACTATCAAGCCCACCTTTAAGTAGCATTAATGTCAAAGGGGCTTTGTAGCCAGTCTAGCATGGATGGATCTCATCCAGGTCCTATTTTTGTTGACACCTCAAGTTTTGGTATGCTATTCACCTAGAAAGAATAAACAAAACCTTTTGCATACCTATGGTCCCGAAATAGGCCTAGGAAAGATTCTCATGACTGAGAAAACATTGGCATGCTGTAACTTCTTTTTACAATAAACAGCCCTGGGAAAACAAGGAAAGCCAAGCACAAGGAAACCTACAATCTGCCTATCAGAATGGCACTGGAGATTCCACCCCAGGTCCTCAGTGGATGAAATGTCAACTGAAACGTGACCTTCTAATTCTTTTATTAAATCCAGCTTTTAATAACACCCATCCAGCAAGAAGAGCTGGTATTTGTCTTATGAACATAGCATCCATTCCCGAGAAGAAGCCTGCTCCTGGACCCGGTCTCCAACTCAGGATAGTTAAAGACTCAGATCCAGCTATGGCAGATGAGTCATCTTCTCAACCCTACCCCTGGAGGGCACAGTTGCCAAGAGAGGGACGAGACAGAGGCTGGTCTGCAAGAGACCTCTTTCTTCTGAAAAGTCGTACCATGCTGTCTCTGTCTATATTTGTTTCACACATGGAGCATCAATGCCATCCAGCAAGGAACCAGAGACAGGGAGGAAGACACCAGGCAGAGGCAGCTGCTTAAGTGACCTCTTCATCTGCATTTTCTCTGTCTCTGACATCTCAACATGTGTCCCACTGGCTCCTAAGTTGAACTTGCAAAGACACAGACTTGAGAGAAGACCTGAATGAAGATGGTTCCATCAAAGCTGGTGTCACATGGCCACCTCTAGCTGCTGGATTCAGAGTCCCTCTGCAGACTGCCAACAGAGCCCTTGAAATTGGAGCTAGGGGGTAAAAGAGGCAGAAAAGGGGGGGGGGGACAAAAAACAACTTCTCTCTTGTGGGTATTGTGGGAAGGTTGGCCAATGGAGAGTTCACTCTTAAAGATTTTGGTCTGACTCCCTCACTCCAGTCCATCCTGCCCCCATTCACTTCTTTATAGCTAGCTGCCCTTGTCTTTCTTACTTAAAAATAAACTTATTTTAGTATATGTATATATGCACATGCATCTGTGTGACTATATGTGCACACGTGTGCAGGTGCCAATGGTTTCCAGAAGGTGGCGTCTGATCTCTTGGAGCTGGCCTGGCAGGAATTTGTGAGTTGCCTGACATGGGTACTGGGATTCAAATTCTGGTCCAGGTGATGGAGCAGCAAGCACTCTTAATCTCTGAGCCACCTCTCCAGCCCTTCACCCTTGTCTTTCTGATACTCACCACTCCCAGTGACAAAGCTGTCCAGATTTTATCAACTTGTCTCCATCTGCTTTCACAATGAGACGAAGGAGGCCAACCACCCCAGACATGTGATTAAACATGTAAAACAAAATCTCTTGTTTCCATGTCCTTTGACCAGGGGAAGAATTACCCCACTGCCTCATGGCGCTGGTGTTTGGGGTGCTTTTCTTTAGAAAGTTCCAGGTGCCTTTGCACTCGGAGCACATGGACTATTTATGAGGCAATGTCGTCTCTGTTTATAGGGGATCTGCTTTCTTTCTTTCTCTCTTGAAGAAACCTGTTATTCAGTGGGCTGTAAAATGGAAAATAAAGATCAGAGGGAGTGGAAATCATATAATGTACCTGGGTAGAAGCCCTAGAAATCTCCCGTAAAATGCAAGACATTTAGAAATTTGCACCCTGTTATTTTAGCAGGGCTTGTGGGGAGCCGCTGTCCTTCTGTTTTTGTTCTGGGACAGCTTGGTAATCTGATGTGTCCCTCTCCTGTCTGTTATTTGCTGGAGGAAGAAGAGCCGATGAAGGCTTACTTTGGGGCCAGGACATTTTGTTTTCCTAGTTAAAACGACCTTGAGGTACACCAAGATGTTGGGGTTCCATATAGACTCCAGAATGACTTTGGTCTCCAACAGCCACCCTTAATGGTGTGATTTGGTGGTGCTGGTACAGTAGGTTGACCCCTCCCCCGAGTAGACATTTACTTACACAGAGTTTTCCTGGAGCCCTGCTTGTCCTCCATTCCCAGCTGCCTGTAGCTGTGCTGGGCAGACTTTGTGGATGTTCTGGATCTTCTAGCCAATCCTATCACATCTGTGTTTTTATTGGGTGGCCTGCCACTACTTTTGACCAGGTGGCAGTGTCATGCATGCTGTGGATTGTTGTACGTCCTGCTCGTTCATCCTGGGGTCCTCTGTTCTCCCCCAACCGTCTTAGGCCTTCCTGATGCCTTGCTGCTTGAAAACCTGGTGTCCAGAAGTAGACTCTCAGCAGGAAGGTCGGGGGTGGCGGCAGAGGTGGCGGGGGCAGCGGCGGCAGGGAGGGCAGGTGAGGTGACCTTGGCTACCCACATCAGACACCAGCCCAAATGGAGTCAAGTCACTGTTTCTTTTGGTCCCTATGTGTTACCTTTCCTTTCTTTGCTCGCCACTCTCCACCCCCACCATACACCCATAAAACCCCAGTAGGGTTTTCTCCAGAGAACAAGCCCCCATAGTCTATGTCTATCTGTGTCTACTGGAGCTCAGAGGAAAAGTTGAGGTCAACGTGGCAGCTTTTTTTGAGGCAAACAGATGGTGAAAGTTAAGTGACAGCGCTCTGGCTGCCTCTTTTGAAGTAATTGGAGATAATTTGTATTTGGAATCAGAACTTGACCATTGTCAGAAGGGAAGGAGGTTAATATAGAAACGATTTTACATTAGGCCCTGATTCTTAGGACACCCCCCCCCCATCCTTGCTGCCCCTCCCTGGGATCCCTGTCTCTTTAATCTTTGCTCCAGGCTATGGGGAGGATTGTCTGTGGGCTCTGTGTGCCTCATTTTAGGCCATGGCTGTTATGAAAGCCAACGAAGCTTATTAAGGACAGCGATAATCTCTTCTACTGATGCATTGCTGTTTTTCCTGAGGTCCAATTAAAGCCACACATCCAAAACAAGATATTCCTAACCCCTCGCTGGCTCCTCACCTAGAACCATTTGCAAACAAATGCGCAGGCTCCTTCCTTTCTGCTTCAGACACAGACCAGCTTCCCATAGCACAAATGACAGGGTGTTTGCATTTAAGAACCAGGCAGCCTTGGCTTCCACTGCCCTCCACTCACCCTCTCCAAATAGTTTAGGAAAATTTATTTTAATTTCAAAGCCTGGCTTTGGGGCCCCCTCCGTGTGAAGTGTGGTATTGTTTACCTCCGGACTGCTGCCTTTCAAAGATTTCAGAAGACCTCCTGAAACCCCACTGGGGAAAGCAAAGGGAGAGGAAGAAAGCCCCCAAGAAGCAGGAAGTGTTCTATGTTCCAGGAAAAAAACAAAAAAAACAAAAAAACCAATTCCGCCTCCCCTCTCACAAATTCTACTAGAACCAACAGGTTGTTGTTATCATTGTTGCTGTTCTTTTTCTTCTTCTCCCCCTCCTCTTCATTTTTTTTTGTGGTCACACACACGTGTGTGTGTGTGTGTGTGTGTGTGTGTGTGTGTGTGTGTGTGTGTGTAGACCAGAGGTTGACACAAATATCTTCCTTGATGGCTTGCCTCTTCCTCGAGGCAGAGTCTTGGTGAACAACTGACATCAGATAGTCCAGTGGGCAGATGTGCCGCCCCATACATCTTTTGTTTCTGCCTCTTGAGTTCTGGGATTGCAGGCTTTCATGTGAGCACTAAGCATTTCTAAGCTGGCAGGGCCAACTATTTCATACCATCTCCCCCAGACCATCAGGTTTTGCAAGGGAACAGGGAAAGAGGTTGGATGTTGTTGTTAACAGTCTACTTTGGGAGAAACCTGGACACAGAAGATGCTCCCTGGCAGAGGTGGCCACAGTATTAATCTGACTCACAATTGCACCATCAGGAAATGAGACCTTTGGGAAAGGACACAGCCTTGATCCACTTACTGGCTGGACGTTAGCTTACTGTGTACAGCTGATGAAGACAGAGAGCCTGGGCCTGCACAGATACACACTTTCCTGTGAGCTGTGGTACTCAAGGGATGCTGGTCAGCCAAAGCAATCACCCTTTCTCTCTCCTGCCCCGTGATGTCAGCCAAAGGATAAAACTCTGACCACTGAGCAAATGAAATGAAACCCAGTCTTTTATATGTGGAAATCTGTAAAGCAAGAAATAGTACCATCAGTCGTAAAATGAATCTCGATGCAATATCTAATATAGCATATTAAAATATAGACATATTACATATGTGCATATATTTTTAAAACAAAAGCTTTATTCTGCATCATTACAGAAAGGATCAGTGATAGAGAGGAGGAGGGGGCATGGAGACTGAGGTCTGTTCATAGCACATGTTGGCACAATTTGTAGCCAAAGTGCCAAAAGCAATATTTGTTCTATCATATTCATCTGGTTTATTATAAAGCACATTGCCCCCCCCCCCCAACGCTAACTTGGAGAAAGAAAAGAATGTGCCATGTTATTCCTGGCTTTTTCTTAAGCACCCATAGAAATGGCTACAGAATCTTCAGAAGCAATTCGAATACCTCTGTGGCTTTCATCAGATGTTCTCTGTACAAGGAAAAGGGGGAAAAATCGTTCTATCTTTTTATTTTTACTTTGCTTTAATCTTATTTGATGATGTCTCAACAGGCTGGGACATGCTTTCTTGGATGGCAATTTCACCACGCCATATGTGTCTCTCACAAGATAGCAGAGTGAGATGAATCTTGGCAGGAAGAGAACTAAACACATCGACAAAGAAAAGAAAAAAAAATATTTACTTAACTCCCTGTTGCCTGCATGCATTTCCCCTTCCCAGAGACTCCTGGTGCCTTGCTTCAGACTTGGTTTGCTTCAAACAATTGTGTGACACACGGGCCCCCATTTATCATGTCTTCCTCATCACCTGCCCTAGTTCTCCTGAAAACACACATTAGGTATTTATTTCAGTGACCATGGAAAGAGACAATCTGGTTCTCCCTAGACCCTCAGTGTTGGAGAAGCAGGAACCCTGCCCTTTAGAAGCAGCACAAAGCCTGCTGCTTCCTTAGTGATGGCAGAGTTGGGGTCTATTCTGCCATCTGGTCAGGTGGGGGTCCTCTGTTCTGCCTGCAATGTGGAATTCAAGTTTAGAGTTTTCTCTGTCATCATTAACAGATGAGTGTAATCAGGCTGTGAAGTATCTGGTAGACTCCTAGAGCTGTCAATTAAATATAAAGAAGTTATCACCAATGACATAGGAGGTGACCACTGGTTTGAACTATATTGGATAATGGTCCTGATATGCCAGACTTGCATTGTTTATACCACAGGGAACAGAGACTGATTCAAAGATGACATCAGAAACTTGGTCATCATAAACGGGGCCGGTAACTGATGGATGTCATGTATTAAGGCCATAGGTACTCAAATGCCCAATGATAATACTGAAACTATATAATATATGCATATATATGTATAATAAGAATAATACATTTCATATTATATTGTGCATATTATAAAAGATTTAATACATGATACAGTTTCTTTTGGGGGAATTATTGACCTTCTTGTGACCTCTAGTGACCTGTTGTGAACTGCAGCTTAGAGAACGATGAAGTTCAATAAGCCATTTTGAAATGTGTTGTGATTTAGGAGCTGGGGAAATGGCTTGTCAGTTAAGAGCACTATGCTGCTCTTCCAGAGGATCAGAAGTCTGTCCAGTGCAGCTCCCACTTTCATGTCGGTCAGCTCATAACAACAGCCTGTGAGGTGGACCTCCAGAGGACCCAACACCCTCTGCTGATCTCAGAGTGCATCCACACACAAGTTGCATAAACACATATTTGAGTGTGTGTGTGTGTGTGCACTCAAACACACACACACACACACACACACACACACACACACACACTCTAAAAGCAAATCTTTAAAATTCATTGCAATCAAGATGAACTCTAAAACCATATCCAATAGTACCAATAACTGTCACCAACTCTATTTTGAAGAGAAAAGAAGCAAGAAGCTAACATGCCCTCCAACTCCCAAGTATCAGTTTAGAGCATTTAGAGGCATTGTTTCAGTGGGAAGCACTGTGTTTAATGTGCTGTTAGAGCCAATGGGCTGACAGTCCCTAGCTCTTTAACCTTGGGTCATATCTGTAGGCAGTGTGGTTAGGAGAGTGAAGACTTGTAACAAAGGTCCTCAGAGGCTGTGGTATGAAGGGAACTCTGAAGAGGAATCTTGGCTGCTAAGGGCAGGCAGTGAAGTTGAGAATTAGTTGCCTCCAATTGTCTGTGTTGACTGGTACTTGATGTTCTAAGAATCTCTTGGGCAGAAGGATCAATCATATAAAAGGGGACATAAATGCAGCATGATGAGCAGGGATCTGCTGTTCTTTTGCTCCTGAACAAAATGCCTTCCACTCTGTTTTACTCACATCCTCAAAGAACGGAGTTCTGAGAATCCCAGTCCCCCAGTTCCCAGAAACACACCCAAGACGCTGTGGTTATGAGGAACCCGTCCTACTTCTCTTGGTTTTGCTGTGAGAATTCGATCTGTGCTGAGGAAATGCATTGTTAATGTGGAATTGCAGCTGCTTGTGTAAAAGAAGTCAAGTTGACTTCATGACATTAGCGGATCTCATGTCTTATGCCCTTTTAAGCTTTTGCCCTGGAAATTTACTGTCAGATTATTCCTGCATGCCATGGCAGTGTTTGTATGGATTGCAGAGGGAACTGTCCAGTGACCTAATGGCATGTTCACACCAGGTGCTAAAAACACGCATAGGGAATAGTAAATAGATATGTGTCTTAATTGTACATTTGCTTGGTTTTGCAAATTAAAAGGAAGAGGTGGAGGAAATTGCTGGAAGCTTGGTAGAGAAAGTTCTTGGCAATGAGGTCATTTCCCTTTGGTCTTCTCTCCTGCTAAAAACCCAGATTGCCCATTAGAAGTATCAGATTAATGCACTTTATTTCTTGAGTTAGGCTCTCGCTAGAAGTCTATTTGGATTGGTAAAAGGTGCTTGCCTTTGTGTACTTTTTCTCTTGCTTCTGCTGTTGCTTTTCCCCCTCAACACATGCCCCACAACAAACACATTCATCCACTTGCAGACATCTATACACTGGTAGACATGTACAGTGGGATTATTTATATGCCTTCAACATAAACCATCAAGATGGAATTAACCAATATTGATGATAGTTGTAAACAGGAATACAGGATAGAAGAAAATGTCAATTACACCTTGATGGGGGAGAAAAAAGAAAAAAAGGAAATGGTTGGCCATAGTGGCTGACGCCTATAGCCCTGGCTATTTAGGTGGCTGAGGCAGGAGGATTGCTTGAGCCAAAAATTCATCTGAAGCCAGCCTAGGCTGTACAGTGAGACACCCTTCCCCATCTCTAAGCAATAGATAAAAATAAAAGTATAAAGAAAAGAAGTGATTGTATTACTTCCACCAAGTACACTGATTTATACACACACACACACACACACACACACACACACACACACCCGTCCCCGATCATTCGAAGTCTCTAAATTCACAAAAATCTCAGCTCTGGGAACAGGACGTGACAGAGCAGGGTGTAGGTGGGTGTTGTAATGTATCCAATTTCTCCAGAATGAAACAGTGCTTAAATCAATTTGAAAATGAGATGTAATCTACATGGTTTGATAAACCGACTTCTTTTTAGCAGAAAGAATTCTGAATTTTAGCAAGCACTAAAGCTTTCAAACACATTAGAAGACAAAGCCCATGAACTCTGGAAAAGTCTCTGAGGTTTGGATAATGCAGAGGAGACAATGAGAACCTGACATCTACCCCGCCTCCCTTACCCTCGCTTAAACATATCTTGCATCTGCTTCCTCGGTGTTTAGAAGGGTCACTAAGCACTTCAGGGACCACTCTGTCCTTTTAATTAGATTTTTACTTTTAAGATAAAAATAGATGTGTAATTTGGTCAAATTAGTCCATTTGTGCCAACTTGGAAAAAAAAACTTAATTATGTATTTAATTGTAGGAGTTGTCCAAAGAATGCGAGGTGGAGAGTACGTGCATGCGTGTGTGTTGGGGGTGTCTTAAATTTCCCCTTTCTTTTCCCCTTCCAGTGCAGGGAAGTCTCTGGAGGGGACCCAGAGGAGGTGTGAAAAGTAGGGAACGAACAGGCATAAGCACAGAAAAGCTGCTCTGTGGAACTGCAGGCCCCGTGGCTGGCGGGAAAGCAGGAAAAAGTCAACAGTGGCCATGTCTTGTGTAACAGGAGATTTGGGTGTAATTTGTTTAAATAGCAGCAATAATGATTATTAATTCACCCTTGCAATGCTAACAAAGACCCGGCTTCTGTTAGTTTGTGCTTCAGATTCATTTTCGAGCTCAAGTTGATTTTAGGCTAATGCCCCTATCAATGGGAAATGCAATTAGCTTTAGCCTCCGCCACTCCTCACCCCCCCCCCCCAAATATATAGATAGATTTGATATTTGCCAATCCTGGATAAAACGCTTCCCCTTCAGAATGGTGCCCGAGAAACATGGTTCTCCCCAGCTTTCACTTTGTAAGAGTTCTTCTCTACTTTACTGGGAAACAATAAGGAATTCTTTTTGTTCTCTGCCGCTGAAGGTATAACAGACATGTTATGAAATACCTGCACTATAGGAACGGTGCTTGGAAGAAAGAGAAGAAGGCAAGCAAGAAATAAAATTACAAAATGGTGGAGCTGGACCTCATCATCTACCATTTGCTTGAGCCCCTCCTTGTGGCAAAACTTTGGGAAGGGTCCTAGTGGCTTGTCACTTTTGGATGCTGTAACCTTTAAAAGTAGTTTTAGCTGTACTTTATCTTGCTTGGTAGAAAGGGGACAGACTCCCTAGAGGCCCTGGCCACAGGGACCCCTTGTGTTCTCTGAAAGGCAACTGGGTTTGGGGGCCTGCTGTCAACAGAGGCAGGCTCCATAGCAGGGTCCAGCTTGTCCTATCTAGTTCATTGTCCACTCCATCAAAGGGTCTAATGGTCAGCAGAAGAGGCTAAATGTCTCCCCCGTGACCTGACATTAACGGAGTGGACTGGTTTAAGTGTTACTGAGGGTGTCGCAGAATGATTCGGACGCCAATACCCGTTTCCCTCAATGAGCCGTCATTTGGGCATGACTTCATACAGCTTTGCCCTGACACAGCCCATCCCCGAAGTGCTCCTGGGGGACTTCCTTCACCTCAGAGACCAGCAGACAGCCCGCTGATCAATGCCTCCTGACAACAAGTGAAACCGTCACCTCTTCCCTCACCCCTCCACCTTGTGTGCCTCCCAGCCCCTCGCCCGTCTGACCAGCTCGAAAATGATAAAGATAAATTGTTTTATCTACACATAGAGGCTGACACGGAGAAAAGGCGAGGGGAAGGAGTAGACCTACCCAGTTAGTGTAGAGCCTCAGATTCCAGCTTTCTGCTTCTCATGTAATTTTGATGGGAGGGAAAAATTCAGGCAGTATATCAAATATGGAGCTTGAGTGATCCAGCAGGGGAAACGTAGAATTGTGAATATTTTCTGCTCATATATAAGACAGCCTATAAGCATGAGCTCTGTGGGTGTTAAGGAGATATAGGGCATTTTCTGTGCCTGGATTGGGATTGTTTGTTTGTTTGTTTGAAATATATACATATATATGCATTGGAAATAAATATAAATTGTAAGGTTTTTAAGAAACTGTATTTTTCACAAAGGAACCCAAATGACAAGTTATTTTAGGAAAATCTTTAGAAAAAGCCTTGAAATGCTTTTGAGAAGGACAATTTCCTGCAGGGTTCCAAAAAATAACCATTAAACCAAATATACTCCTATGTATTTGGATTTGAAATAAAACTAAAGAAGACAGAAAACTGTAAATATTTTCTTCTCTTCATAACCATTGTTTATTTTGTGACTTAAAAATGAAGCCAGGAACCTATAATAATACCCTAGAAAGAAATATGAAGCACATAAAAATATAGATAAAATATTTTAAATCTATTTGAAATAATAGATAAGTGGATTAAAATGTTTGAGGATTATTTCCCAGTCTAACAATAATGAGATTTTTCTTATTGTTTTTAATGGAATATTTCTTCATTAAATAATTTAAAAATCATTTTCTTTCAGCCATGAAAGCAAAAAAAAAAAAAAAAATGTTAAGCTGAGACTCACATTCCTTGTGTGAAAAGCAGACATATGCCTGAATATTTAAAAGAAAAAAAAAGTATATCAAAAGACAGTCTCATTTCAAAGTACTACCTTTTGAACTATTTTTCAATGTCCCTTTTGTAATTTCTGAGAAGTGACTAAATTCCATTTCTGCTTTTTTGCAGCCAAATACTTGCTTTCATAGTTTTGGCTACTAAGAGCTGTCTTGACTCAAAAATTTTCTTTTCATTTGCTGTAGTAAACAAGGAACGTAAGTCAGTTAGAAAAGAGTGAAGTAATTATATTTTTGATAAAGACTCATCATTGACTAGTGTTTTCAGATCATGTTATGCCTAATTTATTTACATAGCAGTTCAGTAACCCTTCTCCACACACTTATTTGCACAAGTTAACTTTCCTTCTTGGCTTTATTCATTTTTTAAAAATTTTGTTTAGACTTCTCAATGGAGCAGAGTAAATACATGTATATAGTATGTTTGTGCTATTTCAAAAGTATTAGTAACTTAAAGACAATGTTTGGAAAAATGTATATCCTAAAAACAAAAACAAAAAAAATCTGAGGACGTTTTGTTTTTTACAGACTAACATTAATAACAGATCAGCATCTCCCTTCCAGGGAGCACAATTATTTATTATGTAATTGCACTGAAAATATTAAAAAGAATTAGTCTGAAAGTGTCAAAAGTCAAGCTTAACAAATTTAAGAGCAATGAAATGAAAACTCAGTTAAGCACAAAAGGGCCCTTTTGAATTTCATGAAAAGCTATGCCAAGAACAGAAGAAGCCGGGGTCTGTGACTCTAGTATTTAGTTTATTAGGTCCAGCGCTTGTCTTCAAAGGGGGAGTACAGCCGTGTAGCAGTTGAGGATTTAGAGGAATTCGGAGAATTTGAAAGCTTTTTTTTTTTTTGGCCAAAATGGATTCCGTGTGCACTTGAGTCATAAGCACTGATTTGGGATCTTTTACTCAACTCTTTGCTTCTGGCTGTGTCTGTACATTTAAATAATTATGAAATCCCAAGTCAGGAAAGGTAGAAAAATCAAGGAGGCATGGGACCAAGCGGACGTTCTCCATATTAGGAGTGAAAGTGTGAGAGTTCTCTGTTGAAGTGAGTGAGGGCAGGTGTGAGCTTTCTCACAGTAGAGCAGCATTTGGAGTGACTATTTGCTCCTACATCAAGTTCTTCAGTTGTTTTCAAGTAACCTTGGATCATCAGGAAAGCCACATTCTCGGTGCATTTTGAAACAGGAGCTACAAGAATCTGGGGGGAGAGCAATCTGAAGTGCCTGGGGGAAAGCACACAGCCTGGAGGGAGCCAGGACTTGCCACCAGGGCAGACGTGGTTTGTGTCCATCAAGGACAAGCCCCTTTCTTGATTCAGGATTTAAATAAGGCATTTCAGAGCTGTGTTTGAATGAAAAGAGAACAGCCTCCACTTTGTAGTAGGAAAACCAAATCCTTCACCGTCAAGATTAGCAATGAAAGCTGCCCACCTCTGTGGACCCTCCAACCCGAATACTGTCTGAGGACGGACATAAAACCTGCTCCCGAGGTTCGGAAGGAAATCAGTAAGGCTCTTGGGAGACCTGGTTCTGACATGGGGGAATCCCTTGTCCCCGAAACCAGAGGAATAGCCAAAGAAAGAGACATTTTCAGGAGGCTCAGAGAAAGAAAGTCTGAACTTGGAACAAAATAAACGAAGCAGGATTTCATTTAAACGGGGTTATTACTTTCTTTTTATTAGCTCTGATTGTGTGGTTTTCTTTCTTTCTTCCCGTCTCTCCCTGTTTAATTTAAAGGCAATTGGGTGGCATGGGGCTCACTTTGTAAGTATGAAAATACAGTAGTGTACTAGCAGATGTGCAGCAGGGAAGGGAATCGGGCATGCACCCTCACTACAAAGATCACTGGATTTTTACACAAAGAACAAATCTGTACGTCCTACATTGTCATTAGGATGGAAAGATTTCTTTTTCTTTTCTTTTTATCATTTCAATATAAAAAAAGGGGGGGCACTCTCAGGCTGAGGTTTCTGCTTTTTGCAATGTTGGATATGTTATTATTATAAAACGTGGTTATGTTCTCTGCCTCTTGCACTAACAATGGGGACAGGGGTAGGGGGTGGGTCGGAGGGGCCTGAAATGACAGAATGAGGGACACACAATAGCATGGCCGTGACTCTGAACAAATAAATAAAACATGTGAGTCGCAGTCTCTGCTGTACCTCCCGTTTCCCCCCTCTCCCTCCCCCCCCCCACCAACTGTGATTAAATTTGCTGTGGTCATTTCCCAAATGTCTGCCTGATTAAAAAAAAAAAAAAAAAAAGACCAAAACGAAGACGGCCAAGAAGCTGCAGAAGCAGCCTCAGCCGGAGCAGCACCCAGAGATGTTTCTCACACAAGGTGGCTCTAAGCGAGGACCCTTCCTGGGGCTGACAATCTCCACTCCTGTCAATCATGTCCAAGGGCACAGACATGCGTGCCACTTTCATTAGCGAAAAATGTTCCCATCTGATTGCTGTCTTCCTCCTACCCCCAAAAAAATGAAGAGGAAAAAAAACTGCAAACCCTTGGACAACAACCCTGCCCCCCTAATAAACACCTACCCCCTAAACACCCCCGGCATCCCCTTGTAACCCTAGCCCTCTGCCCGGTGTGGTGCTGACTAACAGGATTTCTCATCCTCCTCCCTCTAACACCAGCACAGCTTCTCAGCAACCTATTGGATGCATAGGAGAGAGAAAAAGAATATATTTTAATAAATGGAGGGTGATGGGGGGGATGATTTGGGTTGTGGAGCCCTGTTCTTTAGTCCTAGAAAAAGATGAGGCTATTGTAGGATGGGGTGAGATGGTTGGGGGGGGGGGTTAATATTGCGAGATAATAGCAACTATGTTAATATCCGGAATTTTCAATGTAGCATAAGTACATTTTGTTTTTCCTTTTAGCGCGATTTATAATTAAAGATTTTAATCTGGCTTCACATTGAGTTAATAAGCCCTTTGATTGATTAGGATTCATAAAAATTGCCATTTCCCGCTGCTGCTTTGTGTTTCTGGGGATGCTCCTCTGAAAAGCTGGGTTAAGGTGAATAGGAAGCAGCCATTGTTCCGGCTGAGCTGGGCCAATTCTGGGAACTCCAAACTGCTGTATTCCATTTGTCCTCGGCAGTATCTTGTTGTTCAGCCAAATTAATGCAGATAGGATCGGCGGGGCTCCAGTTTAGCTAGGTTTAGGGGGAAAGTTCTTCTTTTTAAAATGTTCACCAGGTGTTCTGCATACAGTCCATGCTTCTGTGCCTTGACCTGGGTTTTGGTTTATGCAAATAAATAAAACCACGGTGAAATCTCATCAAATTGATAAATAGAAATGTTAAAAACTGTTTCAAAGATAAAGGGGGGAAAAGTACAAAGTAAACCCATATGGATATGACAAACCCTAGAATGCTAAGCTCAGATTTTCTTTACAAAATTCAACTTCAGAAGCTGTGCGAGCCGATAAATTACCCGTTTGCATTAATGGCCAATCCTGCAATATGTGGGAAGTGTCCTCCTTCAGCTAAAGGGATGTCTTAGAAATGTAAACACAAATGAATAAATAGGAGACAGAGAGAGAGAGAGGGAGAGGGAGGGAGAGGGGCGGGGAGGCAGCCAGGCGGTGCGCTAATGCTATTTATCGAGTTAAATGATAGACCCTGCCACCCTATCCTTCCAAAACCAAACCAAAATTAAGAGCCAAATCAAGAAACAATGATAAATTCTGAGGAGAAGAAGAAAAAGACCGCACATGTGAGCAGGAGCCTGTGATTTGAAATGCCCTGTCAGAAAGGCCCCCTTCTCTTCAGTTTCTTGTACCCTGGACATCCATCTGTGCGGTGTGTGTGTATGTGTGTGTGTGTGTGTGTGTGTGTGTGTGTGTGTGTGTGTACAAGAGAATTCCTGTCATCCCCCCCCCCCATGCCCTTCTCTTGCTTGTTTTTATCAGGGGAAGAAAACGTGACTGTGTTCAGCTTCCCAAGGGCCTCACTGTTGGGACTGAACCACAGCAAAGCCCTTTTGTGTTTCTGGTTCTGAAGGGACCTGCTATTGTTGCATGCAGAGACTCGTCTGTCTAGTCAGTCCAGAGAGTGGAGCTGTAGCAAAAGCCTCCCCCAACAATGCTCAACTTTAGGAATCAATACTGTCTCTCCTCCCCTGTCATTCACCCCAATTTCTTGGCCTGGCTAGCATTTTTGTGTACTCTTTCCACCATTCAAAAGGAGTACAAATACAAATAGTTTTAGGATCATGAGAAAAACCAGAAACCCTGTCCTAAGAGCTAAGAAGGCTTGGGGAAGTGTCCCTCAGGTGGCTGGACACCTGTCTCCTCTGCCCCACCTTCACTCTGGGGCTTTGCCTGAGGTTCATTTGTAACCTTGAAAACCCATCTTGCTGGCTCTGTTGTCAAAGACATCCTTCTTGAAAGCACTTTGGGTCCTGGTCCCACCACCTCTCCAGCTGACACTCACCCCCCTGGGTAGTCTAGTCCTCTTCCTCAGCCCCTCCTTCCCATGGGCTTTCTGTTTTCCCACAGTGCAGCACACACCAACACAAGGCAGAGAGCCACCAAACTGGTAGGATGAAACCAGTTTGAGTTTCCAGTCAGACCATAGTGCCTATACCTTCCTGGGGAGTCCCTGCTTGGCCATCATTGACCTCATGAATTCTGGACCAGCAGACATTATGGGTGGCCTTTTAAACCTGACTAGTGAAGAACATTGACCCTAAGCAGGGGAAGCCCACTCCCATATGACCACACGGATCATGCCTTAGTGTTGTCCACTTTTTTTAAAAAAAGCAGGAAAGAAAGCAGTCTGACACATGCATTTGCAGCAACATAGGAATAAAATACATTTAAGGCAAACTTCCCCCTCCCCCATCCCCCCCCCAACCCAGATCCCAGGGAATGACAGCAGAGAAGGAATAACTCCTGGTACAGTGTGCTACATCAGTTAAAGGTACCTTTGAATGAATGTCAGCTCCTTTCTACCTTAGTGCCGTCGATCGATGCTTCATTAGGACTGAATTGTCTTTTGCCCATGCAACCTTGAAAATAGTCCCTTTAATTACCTGTGAGGAAGTCTGTAGATCTTTCCCTCCCTCTCTCCCTCTCTCCCCTCCCTCTTTCCCCGTTCCCTTTTGCAGCAGAAGGGGAAGTGGGGGGTATGGAGACAGGGGTCATTCACATTTATTTACAGTCTATATCCATCATTCTTCCAGAGAGAAGCTGAAAGAAGAAGGAGAGTGGGGGCAGGGGGATTTGAACAGGAGGGGAAAAAAATGGAAAAGAAAGAAATATTGGACCCTGAGGTGAGAGGGCAGGGTTCAAGTCCAGACTACAGATCTATTGAAGAGGTTTCAGCCAGGCAGGCCTCCACTTGACTTTCTCATCAGCCAGCTTTATGGCTTCTCAGCGGCTCCCCTTTATATCAGGGCCCCTTACATTTCCACGATGCTAATTACCAGGAGGTGCTAAGTGCAGAACCCTGCCTGTGCCTTCCAGAATGCTGGACCTTAAGAAAAAAGACTTGTTGGTTCAATGTTTTACAGGGACCAGGGATGCTCAGTCTGGTTTAATCCCTCCCACAGAAACCAAAGGTTTTCCAAATAATTGTAGACCCAGCAAGGAGGGTCCTAGAAAAAAGTGCATAAATAATCCTGTTTGTTATGCTCTATTAAAAATTCAGAAAGATTTTAAATTCAAGTGATAATCTGGTCATCCTGAGGGATAGGCTTGTATTTAATAGCCAGGCATTTTTACCTATTCAATTATGATGAGAAATATTCTAATGAAGTTATAAAGCTCAGCTGAGGAATGTTAATCACCTGAGTGAGTCCAGTAAGAACTGTGTTGAAAAACACCTGAACAGGCCGAACCTCCTCCTAACATGGTAATTCAGCATTGTGTATAGAACCTTTCTTCCCTATAGTCCCCTGGCACTTGGCAATATAAGGCTGAAAACTACAAAGCTCATCTGAGTGTCTCTCCAGTGGCCATATTTCCATCCTAGCAAGGAGTCATGGGTCAGGAATGCATTTTCCCCAAAATTTACACAAGAGAGTAAAGATACATTGTTTTAGTTCTTTCCTGACTACAAACACACACATACACACACACACACACACACACACACACACACACACACACACACACACACACGAGAGAGGGAGAGAGAGAATCTGAAGGCTTAAGATTCTTAGATAAAATACAGGATGGCAGTTACATTTGAATTTTAGATAAACAACAAAATAGGTTATGAGTATATCCCAAATGTTGCATGGGATGCATTTCTACTAAATAAAGGCACTGTTTATCTAAAATTCAAATTCAATTGAGTTGCTTTAAAAAAAAAAAAACAGAAATACTATATACTATTTAGGTGTGACAACTTAGGCAGATTTCTCTTACCTTCAGACATTCCCTACAAACAACTGAAGATAATGGTATCATTTAAAAATCCATCATCACAAAAGGATTTATTCAAATGTTTTTGGATGTAGTCCATGGCCCTAAAAAAATGAGGCGTTACACGGTGTGCTGGGGACTCTGCTCCTTCCTGTCTTCTAACTCAGCCTTGGCGTCTAAACTCCATCACTTCAAGGGGTGAATGGCCCTGACTGCTCAGCCCAGCAGTATAAAAATAAAAATGAATCAAAAACCAACAAACCCGAGACAGCTGCCTTCTTCACATGCTCGGTTCACACTGGCATCCCTTCCCCCACATTGCTACCCAAGGGGCAACGAAGCGGTGTCTCACCTGGTCCTGTCTGGGAAGCATCCCAGATGGGTGGGTGTGGCTCTTGACAACCCCCACCTTCACTCCTGTGTCATTCAGTCCAGCCACAGCAGCGAGCCTGCTCGTGCGTGCATGAGCTCAGTCCCTATGAAGCGTGTAGAAGAGGAAGCATCCTGCTGTCTAAGGATTTAGTCTCACTCGGGGAGCTGTGTCCTTGCCACATAGTAGTAAAAGAACCACGGTAGGATGAGAAGATGGCTGAGTTGGTAAAGTACTTGCCATGCAAGTTTGAAGAGCTGAGTTCTACCTTAGAACCCATATAAAAAGCTGACCGCAATGGTGCACATCTGTAACCCCATCGCGGGGAGGTGCAGACAGAAGGACTCCTGGGGCTCACTGGCCTGCTCCTCTAGATGAGCCAGTAAACTCCAGGTTGAAGGAGAGATCCTGTCTCAAAAAATATGATGGTGTGCTGTTGAGTAAGACACTAACTTGGACTTTCAGCCTCTTTGTGCACACACGTACCTGTGTACACACATGAACACATAGATATTTGTATGAACCCACAGGGAAAAAAAAACTTCTAGGCAGGGAAATAGGACACAGGACTGAGAAGGGAGACAGAGGAGGGGTGGGTGCATAGAACTACAAAGGTTCTCTATGCACCCATTGTCTGTCTGAGAAGCAGCGGGGATGGCAGGGTCCAGGTATCAGTCTCCATGAACCAGGTTCTCACACTTTTTCTTAGCTTGGAGTGAAAGGACATTTTCAGAGTCTTTATTTAATCTGCAAAATAAATAGAAGAATTAGATTTCTAGCTATGTTTCTGACTGCATGTTTTTAATACTTCATGGAGTGGGGAGGAGGAGGAGGAGACCATATGAAATCCCACATAAATTTACTGAGCCCAGAATAAATATTTATAAAGATGGGAATGTAGTATAGGTGGATGGAGGCTGGGCATGCAGAATGAGGCAACCAGGTCAGGCTGACCTGACACTCTTGGCTAACTGCTAAGTGGACAGGGACAGAGCTGTCAAATCTGAGGAGAATAGAGGAAATGTGATCTTTGAGATGACTGCTACCCTCTGTCTCAGAAAAGACATGGTGTTTACCTGGAGCCAAAGACTGTTTACAAAGCATAGGCCAAACAGTTCATACCCACATGTAGGAGCTCAGGTTGACTCCCAGCCATGTCAGCAGCAGCCTAAGCTGGCTGGTGTGTTTCTCTATGTAGGGGGCCCACTGTGGAAAAGGACGATTATGGTGCTTCTGGTCTTGGTTACAGTAGACATGTATGCTTACAACATACCAGTGTCAGATTTGGAAAACAGTAAATGAGATACAAAATATGATGTTTCTTCATAATAGTGTGTGTGTGTCTATCGGTCTGTGTATGGGTGTGTGTGAGTGTGTGTGTTTTCTTGGGAGACAGGCAATGTGATTTCTCCTAGGAACAAGGTAACTCTCTTCTTCCTCCTCCCCCTTTACTGACAGTAAAATAATTTATACTTTTCTACCTTTTTCACTGATAAAGTGGGAACATCAGGGCATGGACTTTATTTTTCTTAAGGAAATACTGATGGGATTAGAAAGTAGAACTTGAGGACTTTGGTATCCTCAAGTGCAAAGAAGCATTTCCTCCATTTCTCTCCTGTGAGAGAGCATGTCTACCCTGAAATTAGATGTAAGAATGTTTTCACCATTGGATGGAGATGAGAATTTCACACGCATAGCGGATGGTTTTGCCTCATAGGTACCTGGGGACTCAACCAGCCCACAGGGTGTTGGATACAAATGTCCCTTGGAGCTATAGAAACCCTGTCCCCTTGGGCTCATCACCCAAGACACTGAACAGCTACATCACTGTCAAAGCAAATCACACATCTACATTAAAAATGATAACAACAGCCTTCATATTTACCACTCCAGTGTTACTCCCTAGAACGCACAGCTTCAAGCTGCCCAGGAAGGACAGGCATGATACCCAGAATATAGTGCTCTGCTCTCAGATCCTGCATTGACCATAGAATCAGCTGTGAATTCCTACTGTTATCTATACATGTGAATGTAGGGAGTAAAGCAGTGTGCCTGTATATACTGGGCATCAAAAAGCAATTTCTTGCTGCAGCGACTTTAATGTATTCAGTAACCTTCTGTTTATTTGGGTGTTATTTGCTGAAAACACTTGGAAAGCTTTGGCATAAGAGTGTAGGAAAACCCTGGCTGGGTGTTGACACAGAGTATTGCTCTTCACACACCAGCAGCCTGGACCACTTGGGCAGGCAGCAGAGGAGCTTTCTCTCTTTGCTGCACAGCATCAAATAAGGTCAGTGATACTGCTGGTATACTGCCTTTTATGGTCCAAGTTATCGAGGAGATAAGTAAAAGTTTCCTGCTTTTGATATCTTGACCCATGGTGTTACTTGCTTGCTGCTTGTGGTTTAGAGATTTAAAGAAACAGACAGGGAAAGAAGTAAGGGAGAGAGTTGGCATTAGGTGAGAAACAGGACCATAAAGCCAAAGGCCTTGAACAAAGAGGAGGAAGAGGAGGAAAGGAGAAGATGAAGAAGAGGGGAACATAAAAAGAAACAGTCTGGGAAAAGGATGTTTAGGAATGTTCTGGGCTTGGGGGCTGGAAGAAGGGACATGGGAGATCCTAAATGAGGCTGTGACATGAGTTTCAACTAGAACAACACAGAATAGAATTTAAGTTGTTGGCAAACTCCTCTCTACCACAGCTAGAATGTAGAGGTAAGTGCATGATACATGGGTTTACAGGGCCCAAAGAGAAGGGTTTGCAAGCCCCTAGGTGCTATTGCTCAACTCTTCCAATTTACAGAAGGAAAAATCTATGATAGCAAGCTATTGGTTTTAGTGGAATTTAGAATACCATGGTCTTATGGAACCTTGAGTCTCACTCTATCAGGGGGACCATGTGCATAGGTCCAATGCTTTATCTGTGGTTGCTGGTAGTGATTCTTATAGCATGTCTTGGTTAGTGACGTTGGGTTTGATGAACACCCTTACAGAGGTGACCAGTACCTTATGTGCAGTTTGCATAGCATGGCAAAGTGAAGTCAGGGTGATGATTGAAAACAAGACAGGAGAAGATGCATTTGGTTGACAATGGGAGTTTGCCCAGTAATTTGGAAGGGCAGATGTGCCTGGTGATTTTTTTCCATCTGATCCCACATAGAATGTCAAACCCTCAGTCCTTGCCTGTGCAGTGATTTTATGTCATCATGTACCCCTGTGTTAGCTGATTCACATGTGCCAGGAGTATAGAGTTAGGAGCTATAAGATGAATAGGAACGTTTGAGAGGTAGATGGTGACACTGGGTGTTTCGTACTTTCCCAGTACTGCTGTCTGAATTTCATCTGCTGTCTTACTTTGCTGGGAGGTAGAATTACTTGTCTGGCAAGAAGAGAAGCAGTCCATGACTCTCTTACAGAGGTATGCTGATATAACAACCACCAGGATTTGGGGTTTTGGTTTAGTCATGAGATGCTTTTGAGATGATTTGAGGGATGACCTTGGGTTTGGTTGCAAATAGAGGGTAACTCCTCCATTCGTTTTTTGGTAATTTTTTTAACTACAAAAAATTGTACAAAATTATTTCTAAACCCTATTCAACAGAGGGAATAGAAGAGAGCATAAGGTGAGCAGATGATAGACCTGGGGACACACTGATAGAGGTACAACTTTTCCAGGCCTCATTTTGTGGTACTTCATGAAAAAAAAAGAGAGAGAGAGAGAACAAAATGCTCTTAGAACAGTTATACATTTGAAAGGTTCCTATGTCATGTAGCTACATCCTGATGATGTTCAATTCTCAAAATGTTCTTTCTGTATTTTGAGACAGTGACTAGGTAAGTAACCCAGGTTGGCCTCAAACTCTGAACCCTTCACCTCAGCCTTCAGAGTTCTTGGATTGTAGGTGTGCACCACCACAGCCAACTAGAATGGTATTATGATTACCTACCTCTTATATCTCACAGTTTTTGTTTACCACCACCATCATCATCATCATCATCATGATGTATATGTGTGATGGGATATGTGGGGTGTGTGTGTGTGTGTGTGTGTGTGTGTGTGTGTGTGTGTGTACATATGCCACAGAGCCCATGTGGAGGCCAGAGGATAATTTTGTGGAGTCAGTTTTCTCAATGACCCTGACCTCACAGTTTAATCAGAAAATAAAAATCAGAGTACAAAAATAATTAATACCCTTAGTACTCTCAGAGAATGGACTCTAGGTGGGACTCCCCCTTCCCAAATACTTTTCGGTTGGTTAAACCAACATTGCCTTTGAAAGATCCATGGGTGTGGAACTATCACTAAGTTGAGTTCACCCTATAGTTCCAGAAAACATATAAAGCAAGTGAGACCCACAAATGAACTGTGGAGATTAGGATACAAATTACATTAAGCAACATCTTTTCCCAATATTCTGCCAGTAAGTCTCAAACATCTTGATACTAGTTGAAGACACTACTGCTGTTTGGTGAGGAAGTCTGCAATGTTTTGACAATACCAAGGCCATAGTAGGGTGGTCAGCTCTGATGCCTTCATTATATTAAGGAACAAGAGCAGATGACTATGTAGCTCCAGAAGAATGAACTTCTTTGGAAGTAGAGAGAGGCTTGGACTGGCTAATTGTAGTACCATCAGACATTCAGACACTGCCTTTTCATTCAATATAGAGGTACTCATTTCTGAAGCTGTTAGAGCTGCCCACTTCCCTGCCCTCACTCCACCACCAGGAAGTCAGTAAGATGTGACTTTAGAACTGAAATTGAAACACAAGAAAATGCTTCCTTCTCTTTGGGCTGGTTGGTACTATTTTCAGTGCTGAGCTGGAAGCCATCAGCTACTGAAGGTTTGAAGATAAACATCATCAAGAAGCACCGTGTCTACCTAGGCCTGGCCACTCTGTGTTGAGAGGATAAATTCAATTGGTTGTGACTTAGACAGGTCTCTTTTTCTCCCAGCATGTGATGAAATAGATAGCTTATTGCTGGTATCATTGGGCTGCTGAGGTCAGAGCAACCCTAAGGCAAATTAGCATGAAGCTGAAAGGTAGGATTGGCTGCTGCTCACTGTGCCAGTTTCTGTCTGTCTTTCTTTTTTTTTTTTTTTTAATAAAGAATGTCATTGAATTAACCTATGCAAATACATCTTCCCAAATAATAAAACACAGATCCTTTGGTGAAATGTATGCCTACCATGTATTGCTCTCATTTTAATAACAGCAGATTAGTTTCTTCTACCACGGAGCCTGGAAATGTAGCCTCTGACAAATCTACACTCTTGTGGGCGACACAGGAGTGACACAGAGAAAACCTTAAGTGACAGGGACAGCTTTACAGAATCAAGCCTGGTTGCTCTGATGTTTCCCAGATGCGACCTGGATACCACCACAGATAGCACAAAGAGTAGCAGTTTATAATAGTTCAAGATATACTAAGACACTATTAACATATGAAATCCATGACTTTCTAAATATTTTGGATTAAGTTATAATGAAGTTCTCCTTTATACTATACAGAGAGAATGAGCATTTCCTTTCTATGGTACATTGAATTTGATGGGATAAAGTCATAGGTAAATCAAAAATGGTACAAGAATACCAGATGTTGACCAACAATGTGCATTCATATACCACTGGACATCGTAAACAGAAGCACAACAACTTCCAACATCCCCACCTGCAAGAACATAGTCTATTACTTTTTACTCATTTAAGACTCCTATTTTGAAAGACTTTTAAAACCATTTTTCCTGATGTAAACTTCATGGTTTGAAGGATTCTTTTTACCTCACAGAGGTGCACTCCTATGCAGTGATTCACTTTTCCACCTAAGGATATCTCTACCTGCCAACAAACATGAAGCAATCAGTGTGACTGATTGGATCAGTGTAACTCAGGCCAACCCCAATCAGCAAAGCATAATAATAATATATCCTTAGGACACATGCTTGCATCCAAACCACCCACAGCTCTATGGTGATGGAAAAATTTGTTTTAAGGATAGACAGAATATCGAACCCAAGGGCCAAGCATCTGGAACAGTTGGAGTCAGAACCTGGAAGATGACCAGCACCAGAGGCAGAAGTCTTTCTTGGTTTGTTATTGATGATCCTCTTTGGAGATCATTATTATTTTTTGGCAGCCTGTCTTTCTTTGGTGCATTGTCCAAATAGAAGATGGCTGCATACCACTTCATATCTCAGTAGACTAAGGACTAGCTCTCTATGTGGACATGATGCTTCTGTGGAGCAGGCTTTGACTCATCTTGCTTCAGACAGATGTCCATTCTGAGAAACTCTTGAGAAAGTATTCAATTTACAGTTTTTGGCAAGGAGGTTGTTAAAGACAACCATCATTAAGAATTAAACTTGTAACTGAATAATAATCATAAAACAAATCACTTCCTGATTGAGATATTTTACCATTACTATTACTTTTGATCATGCATATCTTACAGAGATGTGTTATTGCATAATTCTCTTCAACTCTTCAGTCAGTGATATGTTAGAACCTTGAAATTAACTACAGTGGAAATTGTCAAACACGGTAGATAGGTAAGAGAGTGGTTATTGGTTCGTTTGCTTGCTTGCTTTATCATTAGACACCTACCTACATATCCTCTACCACTTCAGGAGTTTCTCCTCTGTTACTGTTATAACATGCTCTGCCCAAAGCAACTTAAGAGAGAAAGGAAACATTTTAGTTCACAGTCAGAGGACTGGAATCCATTATGGTGGGTACGGCATAGAGGCAAGATGTGAGGCCAGGCATTCACATTGCATCACCAGCCTGGAAGAAGAAAGAGAACAGGAAGTGGAAGCAGGCTAGAAAACCTCAAGCTTATCCCCAGAAACCTCCTAAAGGTGAATAACCCCCTTAAACAGTATCACCAGCTGGGTATGAACTGTTAGAACACACGCGCTTATCTATGGGGCATGAGAGTGGGGTCTGGGTCTCTCTCCTAGTAAACAAACAAACAAACAACAAAAAACAGTAACAGCATTCTGCTTTGTGGCAGGGTCAAGGGATCAAAATCAGTAAGATGATCACCACTCATGAACTAGACTATGCCTACCCAGATCTAAAGACCTTCCTCTTGAGTGAAATAAATCTCTTAAAGCCTGTTCACTTTGTATATATTTATTTTTATGCTATAAAACATTACAGGAAAGTTTCTGAGGCCTTTTTGGTTTGGGACTTATGACAATAACAGTGGTGGGAGCAGTAGCCACAGTTATTAAGTATGATTTTAAGAGCGTGGCCTATATGATTTTATGTTATCTGCAGACATCTGTCTTTCAAACTGAGTTAACCTTAACAGATATTTATAGTGTCTAATATATAACAGATATGGTTCTATATAAGCATGATACATCAGTGGACAAGCAGAGACCCTTGTACTGATGATGTATCTGAGGGGGTTGAATCTCAAGGATACATTGCAGTGTATGGTAGACAGAATTGGACAGGGGGAACTGAAAAGTTCCTGCTTGGACACACGGCATAGCAATTTTAACTGGAAGGTTGTAGTAGAATATTATTTTAAGGTGTGTTACTTTTGTTTATGTTGCATTTGTTTAACTCTGTGAAGCTGTGTTACTGTGCCTTTCTGAAACACCTGATGGTCTAATAAAGAACGGGCCAAAAGCAAGGCAGGAGAAAGGATGGGCGGGGCTGGCAGGTAGAGATATAGAAGGAGAAATCTGGGAAAAGAAGAAGAGAGAAGTAGCCAGAGAAGGAAGAGGACTCCAGGGGCCAGCCACCCAACTACACAGCAGGCCACGGAGTAAGAGTAAGATACAGAAGTAAGAGAATGGGAAAAGCCCAGAGACAAAAAGGTAGACAGGATAATTTAAGTTAAGAAAAGCTGGCTGGAAAGAAGTGAGCTAAGGCTGGGCATTCATAATTAAGAATAAGCCTCCATGTGTGATTCATTTGGGAGCTGTGTGGCAGGCCCCCCAAAAGAGCCCAAAACAAAGAACAACAGGCCAAAGTGGAACTCAAGGAGAAGGTATTTGGTGAAGACTTAGCGAACCCAAGGTTGTTTTCTCTATTCCCCAGACAGAACTGTAAGTACAATGGCTCCAAGGTACAAACAGGCTGATCGTGTCAAAGCAGCTTGAGGACACCACCATGGCTGTGCCTCATGGGTAAGGGACAAGAACTAGGAAGTCATGCAGGGTGAGGGGGAGAGTGGTAGATCACCCTGTAAGCTACTGGAATATGATGGTTTCTAGGTTCCAAAAGGATCACCCTGGAATCTCTGATGAGAATAGACTTCAGAGGGAAAAGACTTCAGCTCGTATCCAGGTGGGAGCTGATGTAGCTTTGGTGTTACCAGGGTAGCAGACATGTGCAATGAGAAATGGTTAGTAGTCAGATGTTTTATGGGTTTTGAGAAAGTGGCAAGAAAAATTCCCAACAGGCTAACTAAAGGCAATAAGAGAGAGAGAGAGAGAGAGAGAGAGAGAGAGAGAGAGGGAGAGGGAGGGGGGAGGGAATATGAATGAGAATATTTGAGGACAACACTGGTGTTTATGTCCTGGGTAATTGGAAGGATGGCTTGAACATCAGTTGACATGGTAAAGGTGAAAAACTAGACAGACTTGGAAAAATGCCCAAGCTTAGTTAACACTTAGATATCTAAGGAAAAAACCAAGGAATTATGTCAAGTTGCCCCTCAGTTATTCAAGTTTCACTTTTGGAAAAGACATCTGGGCTAGAGATACAAATTATGACATCTCTGGGGCATGAATGGTATCTAAAGTCATGAAATTGGGTGTGGTACTCAAGAGAATGAGGCCCATGATCTAGAACAGAGAGAAAAATAAAAATGCTGATGATATAGAAGAAAAAAGGAGACATTCAACCTTTGGCTGGCAGGAATGACTCGATCCAGAATGAAGCAAAGAAGTGAGCTTTTGATATGAGTGTGATTAATTTATCTGTGATAACAAGAAGGCAAATGCGACAATGTAGGTGCTGGCTGGATGTGATAGGAAAAGTCTTTGGAAATCCACTTCATATTTATGTTCCCTGGCTGAGTAGAGAGCGGGATCCCAACTGAGAGCTAGGATGAAATGGAAAGCATTGATTTGAGATTAATGGAAAAAGAGACAATCTTGGAATTTGTTGTGGAACATGGAATAGATAAATACATTGATGGCCAAACAGCCTAAATTGTTCAGTTGAGGTCTAGTTCACAATCTGAGTATAAGTTAGTACTCCTATCACAGTGAGAAGACTTATCAAGAAGTAAATTACTTGCCCAAGATTACCCATTCATTCATTCATTCATTCATTCATTCATTCTCTCCCTCCCTCCCTCTCTCTCCCTCTCTCTCTCTCTCTCTCTCTCTCTCTCTCTCTCTCTCTCTCTCTCTCTCTCTCTCTCTCTCTCTCTCTCTCTCTCTCTCTCTGTGTGTGTGTGTGTGTGTGTGTGTGTGTGTGTGTGTGTGTGTATCTGTGTGTATTCATGCCATATGTGTAAGAGGAAAGAAGAAGGCACCAGATATCCTGGAGCTAGAATTGCAGGCAGTCACCTGACTTGGGTCCTGTAGAAAAGCATTGAGCATTCTTAACCACTGAGCTATCTCTGTAGCCCCTCTAATACAACTGTTAAGTGGAGGATTAGGATTCAAATCCAGGCAAGGAGCCTACTCTGTTAAATCCAGGAGATATGCTTCTAAAGTTAACTCAGGAAAAATTCAATTTTTACTTCTAATGGTGAACATTAAAATACATAATATTTATCTAGAGCATCAATATTCAGATCTTTTGAAGACAATATCTTTAATTTTTAAAGAGTCATATATAAAAATTTTTAAGTATAACAGACAGATAAATTCTGGGCCAGTATTTCTTGAGGGAGAATTTATTATTGAAAGTTCTGCAAAGGCATCTGAATAGTAGGTGATGTTGACCTGAGACATTGGAAAGGATCCATCTAGACATATTAGGCATCTGGTATATTTTTAGCAGCACTAAAGGGCAATGAAAGGTGGCCAGAACTGTGTCAGCCTAAGCCCCAAACCAATTAGACCTGAAATAAAGATTCCCATTAGAAAAGGCAAAGTATCTTCAATCTTGAAGAAGCTATGTGCAGCTGGTAAGTTCCTTCAGCAAATATGGACTAGTCTAATGATGAAAGTTCTCTGCTGTCTGTGGTGTAGAGCAGCTTATAACCTGTGCTTCATCTTTCCTGCTGATCGGGAGCACTGAAACAACTTTTAGGTTTGCATCATGTTAGTTTTATTCCTTACATGTAACAGTAATGATTCCAACTACATATGAAGCCTGAATGAGGCAACAGATTCAGTTCAAGTACACACCTGGTTTTCTGAGCCAGACATGAGGCTGATGAATTGGATAAAATTCAGGCCTGACTTCATGAAGACTGTAATATGGACATAATAGCAAGTAAACAGTGTATCACTGGTCCCTGAGAAAAGTACCCAGACAATGAACACATAAAAGCTAGCATCTCAGATGACATCATTTTATCAATGGAAGTCTAAAAAACAGAAAGGAGTTAAAAAACACACTGTAGAACTTGGTACCTCTTACGAAAACAAACAAACAATAAGTGATTTGTAGGTCAACACTGGTGTGTACTGGCAGCCTTGTACACACACTACAGATTCACAACTCTGGTATAGGAGTCTTGAGGACCTAATTTAATGACTTTTATATGAGAAATAGATTTCCAGCCATGGAATCACATACCTAGATGTTCTGGTCACATTTGACGTGCTCAAAGAGGGTACTTAACCTGTGACACTGTTAATTATTGGCACTGCCAGCTATGGTGGAGTCCATCCAAAACTCTATGGAGAAATATACTCCCCTATAGAGATGAATTTTAGATATCAAGGGAGTTATTTTCTGGGAACTTTCTACTGTCTTGCTGCTTCCCATCATGCATAGCCTCAGACCACCTAAATAAGCGACCAAGAAATAGACAAAACAATCAGAATGTGCCTGCCACTACTACAACATTTCTAGTTATTTCCCATATTTGAACTGAGAAGTTTAGAATGGGGATATCATTTTCCCATGATTTATGATCTAGGTCACATGCCATTGACTTCTTCAGAGGTGTGTCTCTTCCTAGGATCTTTCTGCAGACTCTGAGGGATGTTCCATTTAACGTCTGGATAGTTGTCTTTGGTCACAGTGATTTCAGGCCAGCCAGCTAAACTGAGCATGCTCCAAGAAAGCAACATCTATGGGGACGTGCTGCTCTGTCTGAGTGGTATCACTGTAGCCTGCCAGCCTACAGAGGCACCATGTGAGATGTATTTTCATAAGAAGCTGTTTGAAGCCATCACATGAATGAAATCTGCTGAATCGGATTCTCAAGAAGAGTCAGGATAAGTTTTTCTTGTTTTGTTTTCATCCATTTTGTTTTTCAAATCCCCTTCCTTGGCATCAAACTCCTTGATTTTTTTTTTCTTCTTTCCTATACAGCAGTGTTTCTCAATGTTCCTAATGCTGTGACACTTTAATGCAGTTCCTTATGTTGTAGTGACCCCAGCCATAAAATTATTTTGGTGCAACTTCATGACAGTAATTTTGCTTCTGTTCTGAATCATAATGTAAATATCTGTATTTTCCAATCGTCTTAGGTGACCTCTGTGAAAGGATCATTTGACCCCCAGCAGGTCACAACCCACAGGTTAAGAACCACTGCTATGCAGGCTAGTTGTTGTTAGCTCACCTGAAAGTACTAGTTAACTCTTGACCAGGGGAGTCTTCACAGCTGCTCTGTCCAGTGCCACCCCCAGGCAAGGGAGACAATAACTGTATTAGATACTAGACTGGGGATATAGAGATGGCTTATGTGGTAAAGCACTTGTCACAGAAGAATGAGGACCCCTGTTTGGATCCCCAGCACATATGAGAAAAGCAGGAATGATAGCACATATCTGTAATTCTAGCACTGTGGGTGGGTGTGGTTGAAATAGGAGGATCCCTGGGGCTGGCACTGGTAAGTCAAAATCTCTACTTCAGGTTCAGTGAGAGACTCTGTCTCAAAATATACATATGGTGGGGAAATGATTGAGGAAGATATTGCCACATCAACTTCTGATCTTCTCATGTGCCTACACACACATGTCAACACATGTGTGCACATACACACACATATACACACAATATAGGGGAGAGTGATAGAAGATACCCAGTGTTGACCTCTGCCCTCTACACGCATATGCATAGATACATGCATACACATACATGAACACATACACAAGCATCCAATACACATGTATGTAAGCACAGGTCTATACAGAAAGGCAGAGAGATAGTTATAGAGATGAAATAGATATAGGGAGACAGAGAAACAGAAGCAGGAAGACAGAGAGAAGAGGAATATAGGACTGATCAGTGACTTGAACATTAACACACTAGTTGCATTTTTATTTCTTTTGGGGTAAAGCTTCTCACTCTCAAATATATTGTTTTCCTATTGTAATGAGTCTTTCTCTGTACCACCAGCTCCCAAATATTGTCCTGGAGACTTTATTAATTTTATGAAAGCTTAGCCTTTAGTATAAGCTTCTTTCAACTAGCTTTTATAACTTAAATTAACTGATTTATATTTATCTATGTTCTACAATGGGTCATTAACTCTCTTCCATTTTGTACCTCCTGTTTCCTTCCCATTGTCAGGCTGGTGACTCCACCTTTCTTCTTCCCAGAGTCCTCTCTGTTCCTGGAAGTCTCTAACCTCTTCCTGCCTGGCTATTGACATTCAGCTCTTTATTAAACCAATCAGAAGGCACCTTGGCAAAGACATCTTCACAGTGTAAACAAATGTTCATTTATGCTGTGTGACTTCACTCTTTGCATACTTGTACTTTGCTCCTAACTATCCAAGGAAACCTTAACTTTTTGATTGCTGAGCCTGGTACACAAATAACTGGGAAGCAATTACTTGCTCCTCTCACCTCAGAAGGTTGGACAGCCAGCTGCTTGTTCTGTATTCAGGATGTTGACATTTAGAAAAGTATCACTGTAATAATATAGCCAAGGTAAGAAAGCTGAGGTCCTATGTGAGTCCTATAGTGCCTGATACCTTTGCTTTCTAGATGCAGACCCCAATTCTCTTAGATTCTGCACCTACAAGCTGTGATATTAATAAAATCCAGACTATCCAAGAGGCTGTGATGAACAAATCATCACTACTTTGAAAACAAGAATATATTCTTAGTCCATTTCTTGGGGTTAATGTATCTGCCGATTCTTTAAGGTCCCCTAAGTCAAAGCAGGGTCCTGTGTTCTCTGACTTTCTTGTTGTGCCCTACTCTTGGGGCATTTGTCCTCTCCTGCTTTAGATTTCAGGAATTACTGTTCACCTATAATCATCCATGCTGCAATTGCAAACTCCTCAAAGACATAAACTGCATGGAATATGTTTTTATATCTCTTATAAAGCTATTTTTGTATGCTCAATAAATATTTTCTGAAGGGCTAGATAAAATAATGGATGATTGGGTGGAGAAATGGATGGATGGATAAGTGCCTAAGATATCTTTGCGAATTTGTTGCTGGTATTTCTATGGATAGCTGTCAAGGACAGATGACTCAGAGATATAAAGTATACTATAATAACTATGCCTGATAATGACCCTACATCTTCCCAAACTGAGAAATCCGAAAAGGTAGAACACATTGCCCATCATATGCTGATAATGCCTAGAATTTCCCACCCAACAAATAAAACCAAATCCATACAGTTATCTCCCATACTGTCATCCCTCTCCAAGGGGCTACTTCCATTTTGCAGAAATAGAAACTAAGCCCTGAGCAGCTGGATTGTTCTGCACACCATCAGAGAGGACTGGTCAGGTCAATGATGTCGGGGTGTTCATTATATCCATCAATCCACAATTCAACAGGAATTTGGGTATAGTTTGGCTCAGTGCCTCTGAGTAGTTCATGAGGATGCAAGCAAGGGGTCCCCAGAAGTTTCTGTCATTTGAAGGTTTGAGTGGCAATTTAAATGAGAACTGTCCCTCATAGGCTCAGACATTTTAACACATGATCCCTACTTGGTGATGTTTAGGGGGGAGGTTTTGGAGGTGTGGCCTTCCTGGAGGCAGTACATCACTGGAGGTGGGCTTTGAGAATTCATGGGCTCACCCTACTTGGAGTTCACTCTCTCTACTTTGTACTTGCTGTAGTGGATGTCATCTCTCAGTTTCTTGTTTGGCCACCATCTCAACCTGATGGGCTCTTTACCCCTCTGCAGTCACAAACCCAAATAGACTCTTCCTTGCCTAAGTTGCCATAGTCATGGTGTTTTAGCACAGCAACAGGAAAACCACTAGTACAAGTGGGGTGCATCTGTTTCCAAGTTTCCCAATGGTGGGTCACATGTTCTAGGTCCTCCCTGGTCCTCTGAAGTCAAAGATGCCTGGCCTTGTGGGTTGATCCAGAGGGAGACACACCATGGCGGGTTACTCCTCTGTGTGAAGGCTCTGAAAGAATGCAAGAGCAAGGATTGTGGAGGTCACAGTATTTTAGCAACCTCACTACAAAAGGAAATTCCACCATGTTCAATAAATGCTGCTGATCAAAATGTTTCACTTGGTCCTGTTCAAACCTGAAGAAAGAGATGGCATATGGACTCTACTTCCTGGGATGATTATAGGTTATCTCAGACACCACCAGTCATAGTGGGTCCCCAAGGGTCCCAGAAAGACCATCTGGGAGCTGTCTCTTGCCTGTGTGTGCATACAGTGTTGAATCAGAAGATGGTGCTAACTAGTAGATCATAGAAGCATCCTACTTTCAAAATGAAATTTCTGGTCTCCACTTCAAGAGAATGGCTTGGTGAGCATAGCCTCTTTCTGAAGAGTTTCAGCAACTACCGTTTGTTCCCTGAGTGCCACCCAAGCCTCTCACCTTCGCAGCCCAAACACTGTGAAATAGTGATGGATTTCTGAGAATATGAAACAAATGTCTAGCCTGGTTCTGGGCGCCTCCTGCAACGGTGCGATTGCTTTCCCAGCAGGGTTAGAGAAGTAAGGAGTGTGTCTATAGACTCAAGGAAACTCTGGCTTGATGGTGCGAATGAACCTCACTTTGCATCCAGTTGTCTCATGTATGGGGAACATGTGCTTCAAACTCCCTAAAATCCCTTAGGAATGTATTCCTTTGTGTCTTTTTAAGCAAGGATTGTTGGATGGATATAATCAAAGAGATACAGTGTGCTGCCTAAGAGCAGAGGGTAGCTTTAAGCCCCTCTTGCTCCCAATGGCCATTTGCCCTCCAAGCCCACTGTTAGTACCAAATCTCCTTAACTCCTTAAGCAAGATAATGACATTTTATTAAAGAGCAATTGCTACGTTATTAGCCACTGGGCTTCAAACACTGAAGTGTCACCCCCACCCCACCCCCTACCCCTACCCTGCTTCCCTTGGCTGGATCAGCATTGTCTAAGCTGCTTTTGAGATGTGAAGTTCATGGTAAGAGGTTCTCATTCCCACTCAGAATTAACCAATAAATTAGAATAACTAAGTGAGAGAAGGTAAGACAAAGGGGGTATGGAAAGTGGAGGCCAGGGCCTGGGTCATTTTAAATGTGAAACGAAGCCTGGTTTACGTTTTGTATTTTATAGGTTTTAAAATGAAGTGAAAGTCTAACATTAAAGATCAAGGTCAGGGTGTTATCTTTGGTGGGGTGAATGGGGTGGGGGTGACGAGGTCACAGCTTCTGCCCAAGGGTTGGCCCCTCCTTCCTATGGGGCATTTATTTTCCTGGGCTTCTGTCTAATTAATATAAGGCCTTGCTGGAGCTCACTGGCCCTCATTGGGCCTGTCACTCATTAATCAAGCGACCCTTATAGCCTTGGGTAATGACCTTGAAAGAATATATCAGCCCATGATGGCGGAAGTGAGGAATTAAATTGTTTCTCTGAGTGCTTATGGTCATTGCTGACAATTTATATCGCACAGCTGCCCTGGGCTGGCCGGGCTGGCCATTGTACAGCAATCATTTTCCTGGCCGGGAATGGATTGTGTGTCGGACAGGGACCAAACCGGCCTCCTGTACATCTCTATCTTTATACTCCTTTCCCCTCCCCCCATCGTCTTTTAATCATGTCTTTGTTTGAGAGGCAGGGATTTCACAAAGTTAAAAGCTCTGTCATTAAGGCCACCAAAAGCCAAGAGCTCAGGGTAAATCTTGATCTCGCCCTGCTTTGGGGCTTTGTCCCTGAGCATGCTACTCTCGCCTCTGCTGATGTAAGGCTTACAAGAGAAGTGTCTTGAGAATTATGTTAGCTCAAAACTCATAAGAGAAAAATTACTGGAAATATTAAAAGTCTGCAGAGGGGTATTGTGTATAAGTGATTAAGCACAAACCCGTTCTGGGTCTAAGAGGTCAGGGAGATATTGGTTGCTGGTCCTGAGAGAAATGGGCAAGGGTGGGCATGCTTCTCCTTTCTACCTTTCATGATAGTGTATTTAGGCCTAGTGGTATCATGGGACATGTGAATGTATAGCTAAAATTGTACCTTCATACCAAGACAGATGTTATCTGTACTTGAAATAAAATACCATTTGTTCAGTAGAAGATTGTTTACTCATTCCTCTTCTATTTACTCATCTGTGTGTGTGTGTGTGTGTGTGTGTGTGTGTGTGTGTGTGTGAGTGAGAGAGAGAGAGAGAGAGAGAGAGAGAGAGAGAGAGAGAGAGATGACTCGGATATCATTCCTTAGGAGCCATTCATCAGTTTTGTTGGTGATGCTCTTGAGATCAAGTCAATCACTGGGGTTCATCCATTATGTGAACCTGGCTGGGGAGTTAGCCCTATAGATCTGCTGTCTCCATCTTCCCGGGGATGGGATTGTAAACACATGCTAACATGTGCCTTTTTATGTGAGTGCTAGAGGTTGAACTCAGGTCCTCAGGCTTGCAAGGCAAGTACTTTACCAACTGAGCCAAATTCCAGTTCCTATTTGCTTATCTTCAAACTAAGTCAACAAATTTGAAGAGCTCTTTCCTGCAAGATAGACTTTCTCATTGGTTCATAGTGGTGCAGTTGAGTTCACTCAGGGAAGAATTCAGGAGGTGCATCCCATTAACTAACAACCAGGAAACAAACAGTGTGCCCTATACAGCCCCTTTCAAATATCTATGACTGTGTTTTGTGTGCAAAGTTTTATTCCCATGATGAGGTGTCTGTGACTTGTTCTGTTTTTTGTCCCACTAGTATGTAAAAATTTGACAGTGTTACTAAATGCGTGTGCCAAAATTTCAAAGAGAAATCACCAACAGGACCCCAACGGGTAGAAGAGAGACAAGTGTTGGCCAATAGAGGCTTGTTTTTGGTTCCTCCAACTTGTGTCTATGTAGCACTGATGAACAGTACTTGCCTCATGCAGGTATCCCCCCCCCCCCCCCCCCCCCGATCTAATGGCATGAATGCTTCTGCTGGTCCCAGTTGCTTCTTGAACTTGGATCCTGTCCTTCTCATGTGACCAAGTTGGCTACATTGGGTAGTTGGCAGAAGGGAATGGGCAAAGAGAAAAGATACTGACTAAATTTCCCAGACCTCTAACTTTCTGTAAAATGGTACAAATATTTCTTCTGTCCTTAGCCTATCTAGGGAAAGACCATGTATGGATTTGGAAAACCTCCTGATAACACAAATGCTAGGGGAAGCAGAGGGTGAAATGCATGATAATCCTAATGGGAGTTATGGCAAAATGTTGTCCCTAGTGGAGAGAGCATGAGAGGCCAAGGACATTGTGGTTTCACCTTTGAATTCTTCACCCTTACTGAGTAGAATAGCTTGTATCTCACTCAAGAAAAGAGCAATGTGTTGAGTGGTGGGATTCATTCATTCATTCATTTATTCATTCACTCATTTATTGATCTAAATATGAGAATCCAGAAGGTTCCTTAGTTCTCTGGAAGCTGATATGAAGGGAACTGCCAAAAAAGTGAGTCAGAACTTTGCCTTTCTGCCTCATGGAAAGTCCACATACCTGAGAGTCTGAGGCCTCACTTCCCATGCTCAGGGCCCCCTTAACTCTCAATGTCAACTTTGAACAAATCACCGTACCCAAGAAACATCAGCATCTATCAATTTTAAATGAAGGGGTTGGACTTGCTATTGCTTTGTCCATCGTCTTGCCAGCACGCCAGTTCTATAATTCCAGAGGACTGCCTGTCATTCTTGGAGAGAGCCAAATAGCAAGAAAAGAATGTGTTTGTGTTTCTTGAAAAATGGTCAGAAATGCTTGGAGTTTGTGCATATGCAGTTGTAAAGTTGTCCTGAATTGACAGATGAAAAAGCCCTCCACTCAAATCCCTTGGCCTCCCATCCTCTCAAACAAGTATTGGTAGCTGCCAGTCACTACGTCCCCTGCCAGAGGCTCGTTTCTCTACTCTGCAGTTCCAATGACAAGCACCTGAAGTTTTCAGGTGCAATGATGGAGATGTTGGAAGTTTTCTCTGCCTTTCTACCAAACTCTCCATCATCAGCCCATCCTCCTCTTTGTGCACAGTCAATGAGATGGTGCACATTTTTCAAACTTCCCTCCATGCTTTCAATGAAGGATGTCTGAATATGATCATATAACTCTTCCAATTTTGAGGTTTGTCTTAATAAAGGTTGGAGCACATTCTTCATGAGGTGTGTGTGACGTGAGGAAAAGTGAAGTTCTGGAAGTTTCTAACAAGAGAAATCTTTCTTCTCTGTCTCACTTCTTTCTGAACATACATATGAAACAACCCAGCTCTTGCCCCACCCCTGGGATCTTGTATAAACTGAAGTGAAACATGACAAACATCACAGTGACTGTCCTTTTTGGGTCTTATTTTTCCACCCAAGTCTGTGAAACAATGCTACAGAGTGTGGAACATACTCACAGAAATGTGTGGGTACATGAAACCAGCAACTCTATCATGTCCCATCTGCCTCTAAGGTGGTACATATGCCATTAGCAGAGTTATGTGTACAGCAAAGGTACATCTGGTCACCAGTTCAGAGTAACTCTGGCTGAAGCGGTACAGGATCTTGTACATTGCCAGAGACGTATTTTGAAAATGTGCAAGTAAATATCTTTCATGTGCATGTAAGTTAACTTTGCCTCCAAAAAAGAAAGGAGAAGTTTTCAACTCATAGTAAATCCCAAGTCATCCTTTAGGAGATCATGTAATATAGTCCCATAGTATGGAAGGAAGGGTGAAAAATCAAAAGCACATGAAATCCTCGAGGAATAGAGTAGACTCCAGGCACAGCTTTACAGTGAGGGTGGTGGACTTTGATGACTCAGGTTCTTACCCACTATGCCGGTTCCAGATGACGGGTCCTTTGACTGTACCCATTCTTTATCTCTTTTCTTGTACCCTGCCCCCAGGAGATAGAGACACACAGCCAGTCCCTTCTGCAGACCTGCTTGCAAGTGAGATGACCAGACACCTTACAAAATCAAATCTGTACTAATGAGTGGCATCAGACACCAATTGCAGAAGCATTTGCTGAGCTTACTCCATCTTCCTAGCAGTTCTTAGAGGAAGATTGAGTCAAACCAGTTTTGTGATGTAGCAGGAATCTTAAATGGTCTTAATTAAAAAAAAAAAAAAAACAGAGCCAGGTATTGGGGTGAATGCTGGAAGATCAGAGAAGCAGAACAAGTCACAGCTACCTCACCTCACCAATTCCTCAGCTGATCCTTTGTCCTCAGACTGGATGTCTCTCAGCTGAACTGTGCTGCTCAAAAGCCTAAAAGCTTAACCAGCTTTAGTTCCTAGTTTTCATGCCTTTTATACCTTTCTTCTTCCTGCCCTCACTTCCTGGGATTAAAGGCTCTTGTTACCATGCCTGGCTGTTTCCAGTGTGGCTTTGAACTCACGGAGATTCCTGCCTCTGGAATGCTAGGATTAAAGGCGTGTGTGCCACCATTTTCTGGCCTCTATATCTAGTGCCTGTTCTGTTCTCTGGCCCCAGATAAGTTTATTAGGGTGCACAATATTTTGGGGAACATAATATCACCACAGTGATGTACCTTTAACTTCTTCCATCTATGTCTGGACTCTTTGAAATGCCTTATAAGATCCCAATAAATTTCTGATTTATTCTCCATGTTTCATGTTTCTCAACTTCTTTTTTTTAAATTGATTTTATTATGCATAAAATGACAGATACCCATAGTCTAGTAACTAATACCATTGGTGGACTAATATGGAATCCTTCCTGTAATCACTAAGTGAAAGCATATTTAACTGATGGCCAGAGCATATGTGCAGCATTAGATAACCAAGGCTTCCATGCAAACTTGTTATATCTTTTTGCAGAAAGAAGAGGAGCATGGCCTTTTCATAGGCGCTTGAGAGATGGTTCCCATTATGGGAAACATTACCTTTGCAGACTTGGAATTCCAAGGAGCTACAGCTGGGAATCCATGACTGTTGTCAGTAGAATTAAGGACATTATAGTAAGCAGCAGTGAAGTAGTCAGCATCAGCATCCACTGTAGCTGCACCAGGACACAATTAATAGGAGAGGACATTTTCTTGGGTTTTTCTCAGCTCTCCTTTTTTCTTTCTACTGTGTCTTCTCACAGTGACCTTCTCAAGAGTTACCAGGGCATAAGAGAGCAGTGTGGAACAGGAGGCTTGGGAACAGATTAAATGTGGGGTTCAGTGTGAAACATAGATACCATGCCCACCCCACTCCACAGTTTGTAAGAGGTGGCCTGTACTATTCTTACCCCTCACATATATGGTGCAATGTTTCCATAGAACATATTATTCTGGTTGCCATTATTATTGTCGGTGTTGTTATGGATAGTTCACATTCATGGAGCTGAGCTACATGTCACTCTCCAGTCTAAACACTACAACATTCTTTATGGAAGATATTAGTCTTTGTATTTTATTAATGAGGTTGTTCAACTAGTAAGTGGCAGGTCTTCTTGAGTAACCTCACTGTAATCTAGTGTGTGATGGGGCAAGCAACCTACACACCAGCCAAGAATGAGACCTAGTTCAAGCTAATTGTTGAAGGCAAGGATAATACTCTAATACTTTTGAAAAGCAAGTGTCTCATAGGAATTCTTCTGTCTTCATTGGTTGTACTTTTATTTCTTCCTTTGTAAAACTTTGAGGTGTTTTATGCAGTATTCTAGCATTGTCACAAGGACAGAGGGTATTTTTTCACACAGGTTGAGTTTCCTCAACTATTAGGTTGGACTCTAACTGGATATGTTTGTATCTTCAGGGGCGTTTTTAGCTTGAACCAACAGGTGTTCATTATCAGCCTAGTCTATCAGGCTTTCTGTCCTCTTTTTTTCTATATTGGTGTTTTGCCCACATGCATGTCTATGTGAAGGTGGCAGATCTTGGGATTACAGACAGTTGTGAGCTGCCATGTGGGTTCTGGGACTCAAACCTGGGTCCTCTGGAGAAGCAGTCAGTGCTCTTAACCACTGAGCCACCTCCCTGTCTCCCTTTCTATCCCTCCTCTCACTGTACTATCTGATGCACTCTTCCAAAGGAAAAACAAAACAAAAAACCCAACTATGTCTTCTTCAAGATCATTTTTTTCCTTCATTGTAAATAGAAGATGCTGAATAAATACTTGTTAAATTAAGTTGATTTGGTCTAAATTTACATTTGACTCTGGAAGATGTGGTTTGTTCGAGATCTAAACATTTGTTTCACATCTATTATGAGCATGTGTTAGATACCAGATGTTTGTAGAAATGATGAGCAGAAATAGTAGACTCTCGGCACAAGAGGCCAAGAGATGAGAAAACCAGATGGGATTTTGAAAGCTGCCTCAGTTTCTCTTCTAAACCAATGGAAAAGAGCCGATCAACATTTGTGAACAGAAAATATTTACCCCAAACTCATCTCTTGTTATAGTGAAAACTCAGTTTACTTGATACACAAATTTAGCAAAACTTTGGGTTGATTTCCTAGTCTCTGCTTTTATGGTTTTAGGGTGGACATATGGGTTTGGATAATTATGAGCCTGATGTACAAGATTTGGTGCCATGTGTGGTCATTTTGGGGAAATGGAATTTTTGGAATAGGACATTCTTATGAAATATAACAATTATAGAAAGGCACCGAGGTTTGAAGCCCATTATCTAGAAAGAACACTTCGGTTTTCCATCCCATACTGAGCCTTTGAAGAAGTACTTGGCATGAGATCGACTCTAATTTACAAAATGTATCCACACAAACCAGTCCCCAGTGGCAGAAGATGTTTGTATATGTTCATTTATCTCCAACTATGTGATTTGCTTTGGTTTCTTAAAAAAGCATCAGTTTTCTCGTCTAATCGCATTGCTAGCAAATCTTCATTTCCTAGAAATAGCCTTTGGTCTTTACCAGTTGCAAAAAGATGCCCCCTAAAGATGAGAATATTATTACTCAAATCTTTTCTTAGTGGTAAATATCCTTGGTAAAAGAAGTAGACATTGATGTATTGCTGACTTTGCCTTAGGACTGTGAAAATGCAAGTATTAGGGGCTGCCTTCTAGAACCTTCAGTCATTGAAGTCCCCAGAAGAGGGGCTTTGGTGAAGTAGGTATAGAAAGATGAGAGATCAGGAAGAATGAGGAGTAGAAAATGGTGGTCTAATTTGAGAAGTGGAAAATGGAAGAGGAAAGAAATTCTAACCAAGTTACAAAGGGACACCATCCAAAACTATCTGAAGGAAAAAAAAAAAAAAAGGGAACAAATTGTGAATGAGAATCATTTTATCAGTTACTTCCTGTGCTGTTGGGACAGGGCACCTGGCAAAAGCAACCACAAAAGAGAAAGGATGGTTTTGGCTCAAGGTCTGAGGAATACAGTCTCTCGTGGTGGGTGGGTGGGGCTCACGGCAGCAGGAGCTCAAGGCTCCATCACATCTCCACTCACAAACAGAAAGTGATTAGTGCTCACACTTAGCTCACTTTCTCCTCTTTATTCAGTGTAAGACCCATATAATACTGCTACCCACAGTGAAGGTGGGTCTTCCCACCCCAGTTAATGTATCTGCACAACACCTCACAGATGTGTTGGAGGCTTGTCTCAAGAGTGATTCTAGACCCTGTCAAGTTGACAGTTGTTATTAACATCACAATGATAGGTTCAAGGTTAAACAAAGAATACAGTTAATAAGAAATGCATTCTTCATGTTTAAAAGAAAATAATTTAATTTTAGAGAAATGTAGATGAAAGGATATAAAGTGAAAATTCACAAAAAGGTCTTGAAAGACATAAAATGTGGAGTATTTAATTTTAGATCCATAAGGAGGTAAAATGGGTTTCATACCAATAATGCAGGAAGAGTTTATAGTATACTACTTCTCTTTCAGATTTTTCTGGTGGTTTGACAGTTTGCTATAAACAATTGACAAGTATAAATACGTATCAATTATAAGTAGGAAATGAGCCCTTCCCCTGTGTCATACACACTGAGCTCTTCTCACACTCTCAAAGAGATCTGGGGTCTCAGGCTGATGGTCAGTCTGCATTGCCAATATGACTAGATTTGGCATAACCTGGGAGACTGGGGAAGGATACCACTGAATGTATCTGTGAGTGCACAGTATTCAGTCAGCACCATCCTATGAGCTGTGGATCCAGACAGAGTGAGAGTGGGAAAGGAGACAGCCAATCAATCACCAGTGGTCTCCTTTCTCTTTTCCCTACCCGTGACTACTCAGCTCTGCCACACATTTCCATCGTGATGAACCAGACCCTCTGAAACCATGAGCCAAAATAGATCTTCCCCCTCGAGAAGAGCAAGAAGGAAAGAAAGACAGCACATTGGTTATGTCTCTCCCATTACTGTGACCAAATGCCTAGTGAGAGCATCTTAATGAACGATGGGGGATTTGGGACTCGTTCTTGGAGGAGATACAGTTTATTGTGGTGGGAAAGGCATGTTGATGAGGCATCTTGTCAGGTTTCTTCTGCAGTTAGGGAGCAAAGAGGGGTGAATATTGGTATCCACCCCACTTACTCCTTCCCCTTTTATAATTCAGACTGGGAACCCAGCCCACTCTACTTAAAGGGGTATTTATCCCTTTCTGGAACCTCTCAAAGACATATCAGAAGTGTGTCATTGTTAGCATGCCCTTGTATGATATATCTCCCCCCCCCCCGTCCCTAGGATAGTCTCTCCATCTCTTTCTCTACTGTCTAATATTTCTATCTGTCTCCTGTCTTGGCTGCCACTGTGCCCTTTTGCCCTTATGCTCTGCCTTAGCAGCACTATTCTACTGCAGTAACAAGACATGGATCATAACATAGGGCATCTGGTTATTTGCATACAGTGGAAATACAATAATCATTGGTACAACTAAAACATAATATTTGAGGGTGGGTTTCAAGACAGGATTTCTCTGTGTAGCTTTGGAGCCTGTCCTGGAATTTGCTCTGTAGCCCAGGCTGGCCTTGAACTCACAGAGATCCAACTGCCTCTGCCTCCTGAGTGCTGGGATTAAAGGCGTGTGCCACCACTGCCCGGCCCTAAAACATAATTTTGTGAGTGTGCATGTGTATCTCTTGTAAGTAGTTAGTTTGTAAGTATGCATACATGTATGCATATATAGATACACACACTCTGGCATTTTCTACCTGTACTATTCCATAGACATCAGTCATGATAGGATCTAAGCCCTGGTTGTAAAGGTTTTTTTGTTTAAATTTTCTCTGCATAGCTCTAGCTGCATGAAGCAATTTAATGTGGTTCTCTTTCCTAGAGGTGATGGTTCTTAATGCTGGGGTTTGGCATAGCTTGTTTAACATTTCAAATGTATTTGTAGAAGTCAGAGTATTAGACTCTTAAAAGAGTACATGCTTTAGCACCCAGGACAATGGTGAAGAGTTAGCAATAGAGATGTTGACCTGTGTTCCCTGCTTTCTGTCTTTTAGTGTTATTTTATTTCCTAGGGATCACTTAGCTTTATGTTCTAGTCCATGAATAGCAAATAACTGCTGGAAGCATCATGTTCACTTTTACACAGGGATGGTAATGCTTTAACTGTCTCTATACTATCTTTCAGGTGGGCTTGTTTGAATGATGCAACTCATCAGTCCAGTCATACAATCCCTCCATTTAAACAGCTGGCCAGATGATCAAAGAAAATGGCAGATCTCAAATATCTTTTAAACAGAGGCCCAGATTTTCCCATAATATTTTAAATAGCCCCCAAGTTCTTCTTTACCATAGATCAATTCAAGACATTATTTTCTAGCCTCTTCTGCATATTTGGCACCCTCTCTTCTGTCTTCCTCTCTCTCCTCTGTCAGCCTCTGCTTCTCTATGCTAGTTGAAGCCTTGCCTCGTTGGCTTTGGACCTCCATCCCATCTGTGCTGCTTGGGAATCTCTTTACATATTGGACTTGGCTATCATTAGCCAGTGCATTCTGCTCCAATTTAACATGGTGTGTCCTTCACATCTCTGAGTGTACAGAACTGGTAATTGGCAGCCTGGGAAGTTGAACAAAAAGATGACAAGACTTGCTGAGCCTCCATTGTATGTGCCCTTCTGCACACACAAATCCGATTTAGGTCAATGAAAGTTATGTAGATAAAGGCATGGAAGGGGGGCCCTCAGAAAGTACATTTCTGGGCCTTGATGAGATTCAAAGCATTCTGAGAAAGCACAGGAGAGCCTCAGAAAAGTATGTGGAATGTACATTTTATAACACATGTGCTAGAACATTCTTATCAAGATGTGAGTTTTTAGATGTGTGAGAAGACAAGGAAACTAGAATATTAAATAGTAAATTAGTAAGGCCAGCTCAACCATTGTCAAATTTTGTCTATTGTCACATATGTGTAGCCAGAGTTTTCCTGTGTCCTGCCCAATCCCACAGCCACTCAGACAAGCAAACACACAGAGGCTTATATCACTTACAAACTGTATGGCCTAATGGCTCAGACTTCTCATTAGTTAGCTCCTATAACTTAACCCATTTCTATTAATCTATAAGTTGCCACATGGCTGTGGCTTACCAGTACTTTCACATCTTACTTCTCCTGGCAGCATCTGGCGTCTCCTCTACCTCTCCTTTCTGTTCCTGTCTATCTGCTCAGATTTCCACTAAGCTGCCTTGCCGTAGGCCAATGCAGCTTTATTTATCAACCAATCAGAGCAACACATATTCACAGCATACAGAAAGACATCCCACAGCATATTTGTGCATTTGTCAGGAGAGAGGAAGAGGGGAGGAAGGCTAAGACAGCAGGCTTTCTGGCATAGATGAGACAACATAGGTAGTTTCTAACCCATTCACTTGCTTGCAGCATTATTATCCACTTCCTGGCCCACCCTGAACAGCCTTCCACCTTGGGTTTCTCGGCACAGAACAAGGGAAACAGATTACACAATGGGAGTGTTCCAGATCTTAGTATACTTACCCAGGTGACTTGGTGACTAATACACATGGTCATCTTCTTTAAGCTTCTATCAATTACTATATAACAGGAATAACTGTATCAATTTCATAGGGTTTTTGATGGCTATATAAATGATAGATGCAAAGTTTGTTCTTTGTTTAAATAGAGTCTCATTTGGCCAGGCTGGCCACAAACTGATTATATCCAAGGTTGACTGTAAACTTCTGATGATCTTCCTGCCTCCACTTGCTAGGTACTTGGATAATAGACACATCTTACAATAGTTGCTTTTATTCACTGCTTAAAATCCAGGGTTTCAGACATGTTACACAAACTCTCAACCAAATAAACTACATTCCTAGCCTGCTGAGTTTTTTTCTTAAGCAGTGTCTATTCCTAGAAATAGAAGTATAAAGTAGTAAGAATAATTACCAACAACATTAATCTTCCTCTTGTACATTTGTTCCTATGTAAAGTAGGGACTAATAATACCATCTGCTTTGGTTGAATGTACAATGTCCCTCAGAAGCCTTGATGACTTATTTATGGTGCTCTTTAGGAGATTCTGGAACCCTTAGGAGATGGTACCTAGCTGGAGGAATTAGGTCCAGAGTTCTGGGAGTCTTTGAAGAATGTTTCATTCTTGATGCTATCCAATCTCTTCGCTTCCTGGATGCAGTGAGATAACCAGCATCTGCCCAGAGAAGTCGAGAATGTAGTTCAAGAGATCCCAGCATGCTTTTGGCAGAGCTTAGTGGGCAGTTCTGGTAGGACAGCAGAATATTAGAATGCCAACAAGAATGTGGGTGATGAAGATTGTAGTTATGAGGTTTTAGATGGGAGCAAGGATTGAACTAGGGACATGAACAGAGACTATTCATGTTATGCCATGGCATAGAATTTGCCTACAGCAAACCTTTGTGGTAATCTGAGTTTAATTAATTTGATGGAATAAATTTCAAGGTATCCCAGTATTCAGGCTTTGGCATAGTTCTTGTTGGCTGCTTTTAGCCCGGTTTCCAGCGATCATTGTGAATATGTTAGAGGGAAGGTTTAGAAGCTTACATTTTGAGCAATATGAAGTGGATGTAAAGTTGAGGATAAAGGAAGCATGGTTGTAAAAAGATGAGAAAGAAACCAATCACTTTACAATTGACTAATGGCAAATATACCTTAATATAATGTCAGAGGTCAGTGAGATTCCACTCAAAGCAGTTTTAATTGTGTGAAAGTATTAAAAAGTATTAAAAAGACAGTCCACTGAGAACAGACTGCTGTTGGGGTACTCTGCACACTGTTTATAGAGCTGCTTATGATGCTGGTGTTTTGGAGGTTTGTTTTATTATGCTCAGCTACCCAGTTAGTCAGAGGCCAATGTGGCCATGGTCCAGAGTGACTTTGCTATCACTTTAACTGTTGATAGACTTTGAGGTCATGCACATGATAGTGGGTTTTTTTTTAGTTTTTAAAATGGAAGAGTCATGCTTCTACCCAGATTTGCTAGGAAAGCTTTGGAGCCCATATAATGGGTGACAGGCTCAGAGTCCCTATGGGCATCCCCTGAAAGAGTATTTCATGAAGATGTAATGGTAAAGCTTACATTGCAATGAAAATGCTAGGATCTTGGAAATGACAGAAACATGGAGACAAGGACAAAGACAAGACACTATGTGCCAAGGACAGCCACAGCAAGGGGAGGGAATTCAGGACAGGGGCCATGTGGATTGCAGATGGCAAGGCCCAAGGGCAGTGGTTCGCAGGCTCATTGGAGTTCACATCATGATACCATATGTTCCAGATGCTGGACATGGGGCTGTGGGGTTTAGTGTTCCTCTTGCTAAGCTTTAGTCTTGCTTTGTCCCAGCCTTTCCTTGCTATATTCTCCTCCTCCTCCTCTTCCTCCTCCTCCTCCTCCTCCTCCTCCTCCTCCTCCTCCTCCTCCTCCTCCTCCTCTTCTTCTTCTTCTTCTTCTTCTTCTTCTTCTTCTTCTTCTTGTTTTGGAATGAGAATCCTTACTCTGTGCCATTGTGTTTTGGAAGTCTGGAACTTCATTTGACTTCATGGGTGTCCCATCTAAGTGTTATCCTTGAGACTCACAGGAGACTTGAAACCTGGTGGTTTGAACAATGTAAGAAATGTTAAAACTAAAGAACTCTTGGAAATAGACCAAATACTTTTCTGCATTATGAGATGAACATGAGATTTTGGGGGCTGGGAGTGTAGAAATGGAGTGTTACGGTTTAAGGGTTTTTTTTTTTTTTTTTTTTTTAGTTGTCAAACTAACAAATTGTAATTGTTCACTTGATTAGATTGAAAAGAGGCTAGGAATCACTAAAGCATACTATGGGCTATATTGCCCAGGGCCTTTCCAGAGTAGATTAATTAAAGCAAGGTCTGCCATGCACTATCTTGTGGACTGGGGCACAGAGAGAATAAATGGGGCTAGAACTGGCACTGTTTATCTATCTATCTATCTATCTATCTATCTATCTATCTATCTATCCATCCATCCATCCATCCATCCATCCATCCTTCCATCCATCCATCTATCCATCCATCCATCCATCCTCTATCCCTATATCTCTGTCTCTATCTATTGACCATTGCATGCAGTTCTAGAATAGGCAATGAGGTTAGAGAGGTGCTTCACAGGGGATTCTCTAGACAGTATGCCACTGAGATCTACCTGTAAGAGCCTCTGTAAAGGAGAAGTTGGTCAGAGTAAGCTTGTAACATACCAAGTTTCATCCAAGAGAAAGAAGTGGAGGAAAAGAATTCTTCCTGACTCTTCTTCCTGAGAAACAGAAATATAAACCACTGCTACCTGGGGTTGAACAGGTTGGAGACTACACAGCTCTTGGGAAGTTATCTGCAAATTGCTTATTTTGGAGTTCTCAGGACACTGTATATTAATGCATGGTGACCTTAAGTGCTTCTCCTAATTTTGGACTGCCAAGGCCAAAGCAAACAAACTATATCTACACCCTTCAGATATTGTGGCCTATTTGGGACTTTGAGTATAAAATCTATGATATGAATGATGTCACAATTTTAGGCTCAAAGAGATGCTATGGGGGGACAGAATAAATACCAATGGGATGAATTAGGGTCAGGATGGTCATTCAATATATTTTTCTTATTTTTGTTTTGTTATTTAAGACAGTCTTGCTAGGTATCCCAGGCCTCAAAGTTGTGATCCTCCTGCCTCAGCCTTTATGTGCTGGGGTTACAGGTGTATATCATGGCACTCATCTCTCAATATAAATTTATCAAGTACTTATTGCTTAGTAGCCAAGGATGAAGGATGAAGCAGAATAATAACAAAGACAGTCCCTACTGTCAGAGAACTTACCTTCCATGGGATAAAAGAGACCATGAAGAAATAAACATGAGGAATGTCAGGTAATGATCCACACTGCAAGAGAAATCAAAGTAGGATGATAGGATGACCAATGACCAGAGGACACTCAACCCTTGGTGATTAGGAATGTCTTCTCAGAGGAAGTGCCGTTATAGTCTAGATCATAATGACAATGATGCCACCACACCGTGCTGATAAGAAAACAGAGTCTAGAGATGTCCTGAAAGCCTGAAGACATAGAGTTCAAGCTTCAGAACCCATGTGAAAAAGGCTCAGTGTGGTGACACGCACTTATAAATCCAATACTGGGGAGGTGGCTAAAGGCGGGTGTCTGGGGCTCACTGGCCAGTTGCTCTAGTATACTCAAGTTTCAGGCCAATGAAACACTGTCTCAAAAAATAGTGAATGACCCATGAAGAACAACACTTGAGGTTGTCCTCTGGCTTTTATCATAAACATGTACACACGTTCATCTGCATACACATCAACTCACATATACATACACACACCCACACATGCAGCAGACTCTAAAGAAAAGGAGCAATTTACACAAGAGTCTAGAATGGACACGCTAGGCATGTTTAACGTGAGAAGAAAGCAAAGCTGTCAGACATATAGGAGAAACAAAGTGCTAAGAGAGTACTTAGGGTTGACACTATGCAAAATTATACAGTGTGGCTTTTATTATAAATGGGCCCAGAAAATTATAGGAACTGACTTGTAGATTACTGATGGGAAGGAAGTGTGTAAAGATGAGGTAAGAATTGAATGGACAGTATTAAAGTTATATCATTTCCAAAAACATTGAAGTCTGGGTTCTTTCAGGTACATGCAAGTTCTTTGGTGAGAAAGGAAATTTCATAAAGAATAAACTAAATGGGTAGAGCCCTGACACAATAACATTTTATTCTAGTAGCTTCCTATGATGGTTGATTCACATTGTTGACTTGATTGGATTTGGAATCACCTGAGAGACACACCTCTGGGTATGTCTCTGGCAGTGTTTCCAGAAAGTTCTGACAGAAGAGAGATGGACCTTGAGTGTAGGTCACATTCTCCCACAGGATAGGACCCCAAACTAAATGAAACTCAGGAAAGGAACAGCCAAGCCTGATGAAAACAGACTTCCTCTCTCTCTGCTTCCTGACTATGGCCATGTGTGACGTGTGCCTCACATCCTTGCTACCCCAGCTGGAACCACTCTTGCTTCCTTCCTTCCCTGCCATTACAGGGTGTATGCTCAAACCAAGAGCAAGCCTTTCCTTCCTCAAGTTGCTCTTGTCAGAATTCTCTCACAGCAGTGAGTCAGGTAACTAATAGGTCATCATTCCAGCCAACATGTTCCCACAAGCAGCAGCATCAAAATCAACATAGCCATGCTAGAAAAAGAAGACCTGAAGAACGCCTAATAGACTATTATCAACTTTGCACACTCTCGTTTAATCTATGAAATGACATGGGGGTGGATCAGATCCATCACACTGTATTTATCTGTCCATCAAAGAATCTAGAAGTTGCCCTGAATGTTAATATCTGGGCCTTTGGTATAGGATTATCTTTTTCCTGACATCTATTCAAAGGCATTGCAGACCCTCCACACAGTTCTAATTTTGGTGGAATTGTCAAAGGAACATAGCTTCCTTTGACAAAAGAGGACAGACATACTGCTTCTATTTTTGTCATTTAAGACTGGTGTCTCACTGAGGCACAGATTTCATTCATGTCTGGACGGTAAAGTCCCACTGCACTTGCATGCTCCAGTATACACTGTTCTCTCCTCTGTATTGTGTTTTGCCTGGTTTTTGATGGTGACTTGTTGGGTCGTGTAGAATGAATTGAGTATTGTTCATGGTTGTACAAAGTTCAGCTCACACTATTCTCCTTCACTGGTTCTGTGTGGAAAAGTGAAAGCCTTGTCTCTGGGCTCATTCTGCCAAGCTCATGTGCCTGGAAGGACTGCGGACAAAGTGGAATGTGTCTGATGGAAGCATAGTGTCCTTCCACCCAGAGGCGCCCATGCTGCTGGACTTAAACATGTCTCCCAGATGTGTGTCTTTTTCCTCTTCTCCTCTTCCACCTCTCCTGCTTCCTCTTTCACCTTCCTTCTCCTCTTCCCCCTCTCCTCTTCCCCCTCTTCCTCTTCTCTTTCCTTGTCCCTCGTCTTCTTCCTCCCCTCCCCTTTCCACTTCCTCCCCTACTCCTTCCTCTTCCTTCCCTCCTCCTGTTCCTCTTTTCCTATTCCTCTTATTGATCTTCTTTCTTTCCCCTCCTCCCTCTTTCTCTTCTTCCTCTTTCTCCTCCTTCCTTCTGGAAAATGTGTATGAAGATGAGCAAACAAATGGCCCATAGCATCCATGCAATCTAACTACATTTTATAAAACATAGAAATTTCCTCCTAAGCATGTTGGTTTCATGTTTCATCTCACCCCTTACACAGAGAAAGTCAAGACCTAGAGAAAAGAGTTCTCTGAACTAGAGGCAAAAATATTTACAAAGTTCTCTATGAGCTTTGATTCAGTATTGTTTAGTATGATGAGTGGCCTGTGATGGTTTTGATTTCCAAAAAGGATCAATAGATATTGGGGAGAAATCATTTCACATCAATACCACAGTGTCCACCTTATGCACTTTCCAAAGGAACACATTATCACCCCTGTCCCTGCCCCCTACCCACCTTAGGCCTGACATTCATTGAACATCTATTATATTCAGGTATCAATATAATTCAACCTCACAAAAATTTTACAAGCATGCTGTAATTATTTCACATTATTAACAAGGCCTCTGAGGATCAGGGAAATTTAAATTTTCTGTAATCATATAACTAAATAGAGGTAGAAACAAATTTCAGGCTTTCTTTGGTAGAGAATCTGGTACATTCTCCACTGTGTCCTCTGGAGTAGACACTTCCTCCAGGGGTCACTATGGAGTTAAAAGCATTCAATATTGAACTTCAAGTTATATGGCCAATAGATTTGGGGTCCAGAGGTGTAAACAGTGAACACAACACAACCTGGACCTTTGACTCCACCTTGTTTTCCGATTGAAGCCTCCTTTCCTGACACATTTTTACACACACCCTCATCAAACACCTGCCAGAACCAGGTGGTGGCTATCTAAAGAAGTCTTAAAATCTTTATGCAGACATTGGGACACAAAGGCTTTCTAAAACCAGAATGGGTATTAAACAGGTCCTGGGAGTGTCAGTGTATAACCGGAAATCCTGGAGACAAAGGGAAAGCCTTTGGAGGAAGACATGTTGTCTTTGTAATTCTATGGAAGGAGGAAATGAGGAAGGTCATGTTAGACTCTATAGGTAATGCTGTCCATTACACACTGCACAGTTTAGAATGGGTTTCTAGAAACAAAATATACATTCACCTTGGTTCAGCCAGAAAGAGAACTTTCCCTGGCTGCCTGCATATTAAAGTGTGTAATCTTGCTGTTACTATGGGGAAATAATTTACAGGATCATACAACCCGCTGTCTCCTGTCATCTGCGAGGACCCTGTGGTTGAATGGCTGCACATGGGGACTTAGCTACCAAGTTAATATCACTTACTGTGTAAAATTGCCCCTAAGCAGTAGGAGAAGGCCGATTGGTCTCAGTTAAGGCTCCATGGAGAGAAGGCTTAACTAAGAGAAAAGCCATTTGAAGTCCTATGGCTCTGGGCAAGGAAGTATCCTGCTCAGACCTATGCCAGAGATCTGCTTTGGTCTCATAGCATTGGAACGTTATAGCTATAGGCATTGTTAGCTGGTCTATACTAAACTTCAGAGCATTTTCTTGAGACTCTATGTTAACCTAAGAATGGGGATAACCATCAGAGGAATTAAAAATCAGGAAGCCAGGCCTAAGTATGCCAGGTAGGAGCACAGAGGTAGGACAATGTGGAGAAGCAAGGTAGGAAAAGTCAGAAATTGCCTTGCCATTGGATTTCTTAGGCTTCTTTACATAGAAGGTGTAGGCCAAAGGACACCCAGGGCTGTTTCAGAGCTAGTAACACTCACTGAAGACAAACACAACCTTGTTGGCATCTCAAGTCAGGCCAGGGCTCCTGAGGTTCTGCAGGACCAGCCTGCAACTAAATGAGTGAACCTTATGGCAATCCCTTTCAATGCTGGGTTCTATTATTTTAGTCTGCAAGGTGGAGACATTTAAATGAGCCAAACTTCAAAGCTCTTTCCTTCCTAACTCTCAGTCTGCCACTTACTACAGCGGGAACTTCTGAACCTTCATTGTCTTAGAAAAAAAATCCCACTAAGGAGTCTTGCACGTAGTAGGAAGGCAGAAGATGACGCATGGAAGGAAAGAGCTGTGTAAGAGCCACATGCCCATCCTCTTGTGTGGAGAGGGAGAGATTTGACTTAGGGAACCAACTTGTGTTAATCTGTCTATGCTCCCAGGCCTGCTTTGCCGTTTCCTACCTCATGTTTTGTGTCTTGGAAACAGTGACAATCCTTTACAAGGCAGGCAGGACAATCACACCCTGTCTGCTCTAGGAAGTAATGTGACAGGCAAAAGCCTGGAGTCTGAGGTGACTAGATTGAAGCTCTCTTGTAAGCTCAGGGGAGTATTTAAGAGTTGAGCATTTGGGCATATCACAATACCGGCTGGAATAGTTTAATCTTTTGTCCTGTGTTTCTGGGCTTCTGACTTCTTTTCTGTGTGTCTCATGCCTGTTTCTTGTTCCTTCAGCATAGGCCAGAATTAGTCCAGGCATATAGGTAAGTGACTGGACAGATGGACAGGTGTCCTTGGAATAGAAAGGCAAACAGCTGTTTGATGGTGTACTCAAGCCAGAGAGGATAGTTCCTAGAAAGGTGGGGGGGGGGTCACAGGAACAAGCCTGGGGGTGGGGGAGAGAGAGAGAGAGAGAGAGAGAGAGAGAGAGAGAGAGAGAGAGAGAAGTGTTCAGTGCCATGCCTCTGGCCCTGCTGCCTGGGAGTGTCGTCATCCACCTTTTAGGGACCAGACAGGGTTTGTCGTTTGTTTATTTCTTCTATCAGGTGGTGTACCCTACCATTCTGCATCTACACAGCAGAGCAGGGGGAACATACATATATATTTATATTTATTGTATTTCTTCACGCACATTCATCTGAAAAGACTTAGGTTGATTAATATTTTCCGCTGTCCGGTAACCATGGCAATAGGGTCAGCAGATATAATATTTAATTTAATCTTCCAGCTGCCTCAGTGAGCTTCACCGTACCCAGGATAATAGAAAGCCTATTGCCCAGCCCCCTGTCTCTCTCCTTCTCTCTTTCCCTCATATATTATTATCTTTGCCAGTGGCTCCCTCACATGACCCAAAAGGAATACACTGGGTGTTTTTTTTTTTTAACTCCCTCTCCTTTCCTTTTGTATATGCACTTAAAATAAATGCCTGCATGATTCTGCTCACCACCAGTGTCAGCTCTCCCTCCAGCCACCTAACCATCCTCTTCCCCCTCCACCTCCTCTCCCCACGGCTCCCCCTCACCCCCCACTCCAGCAGCCAGTCTCCACGGAGTGACAGGAAACGTGGGAAGATCCTGATAGCTTTCATAGCTGCACCGTAAGGGTTTATGAAACACACTCCTCGGCCAAATGAACCCATGCCGACTCTCTTCCCGCCGCAGACTCTGGCCATTGGCCGAGAGCGCCTTGCTGGTCCGATTTGCTCTCCAGGTGGGTTAAGCGCCTTGCTTTGTCTTCATCTGGCCTGGTTCCCTTGTGCCATCTCTATTTTCTTTCTTTTTCCTTCCCTCTGATAATTACCTTTTTTAAAAAAAAATGCTGCCATGTTTTTGTGCACACTCAATATATGGTTGGTTCTAGGAAAAAAAAAATGGAGAGACTGGTTTTGAAGCCCAGCTAGACTCTGATGGTGAAAGAAAATAAAAATAAAAATAAAAAAAGGAGTTTGGAGATGAGTGGAGGGGGTGAACTGTTTGTTTTCTCCACTTTGATGGACACTCACGTGGATTCTTCCATTTAGTCATCTGCCATTGTTTACTCTATTGCTATTAAAATGAAACATTGGGATTAAAACACTGCTTTCCTTCCAAAGTGGGGGAGTAGGCAGAGGTGTCAAGGTGGGCACCAACCTGAGGGAGAGGGTGACATGAGAAATGATTAGAGGCTGGCTATGAAAACCACAGCAGCTTTTTCCACTCTGTTTATTTATTCATCAGACTTTTATTAATTCTGTCACTGACTCAGACAATAAGCATATTTTCCTATATATCTCCTTCATTGTTGTCTCTAGAATAAAATCAGTTTCCACAGCAGAGAATAATTCTTCTTCTTCTTCTTCTTCTTCTTCTTCTTCTTCTTCTTCTTCTTCTTCTTCTTCTTTCTTCTTCTTCTTCTTCCTCTTCCTCCTCCTCCTCCTCCTCCTCCTCCTCCTCCTCCTGAAAAAAATGACTTTTCAAAGAAATGTGTCAAAAGCATTATGAAGAAATGCTCATTGACACTGGTCTCAAAACGGGCAATTCAGTTGGTTACATTTCCCAAAAGGAGGACATGTTCTGCCCTCCTTACTTTTTTTTTGATGTTTTTTTTGTGTAGTTATATGTTTATACATTTGATATCTTTAGTTATCAAGGACAGAATCTCTTTCTATTTCTTCCCATATTCCCATTCAGTAAACTGTGCATCCAGTTAAATCTCAACAGTACAATAGACACATTGATCTTAAGCCCCAGGGGCCTGTTTAAGGACTGGTGCAGAATAAATGTGTGGCCTAGGGGCCACTGTGAAGCCACCACCACCACCAAAAAGCAGATGTGTGTAGCCACCTGCATTATTCAGATGGGATTTACATGGCATTGCTCATACTGAGCCTGTGTATGTGTATAGTGACATCTTGACCAGACGGAAACTTGTAGCCATAAGTATACCCAAGGACATGGAGCTCCTCGGGGACAACAATCCCTCCAGGCTTACCTTGTACTGCTAGTGCTGTTTACTTTGGTAACTGAGACATAGACCCCAGAGGGTGACATATATCAGCTAAGTACAGGTAGGACAAGAGCCACTAACACATCACCACGGCTACAAATACTTTGCAGCTGAAACTGTGATGGTCCCCAGACCACAGGCACTCTGCTTGAATGGCAGCTCCCATTCCAGGGGTACATCTGTATGTGGCAGAGGTACCCAACCTCTTGACAGCAGGACATGAAGTTGTCATCTACAAAGCGTATGCTTGAAAGCTCCATGATATAATTACAAAAAGAAAAACGGAACACTCAAAGCTGAAAGATTCAAAAGATAGAATATGAAGATGTTTTCAGTAAAATTTATCATTTTTTTGTTGCACCAAACTCATGGTTGTCTTGTGACACACGTCACCTGCAGGTCACAGGTTGGAGGTGTCTGCACCATCCCTTGCCTGGAAAGGGAGCTGATGTTCCTAGTAAACACAACACAATAGGCTTGATTATCCTGCTCTGAAGCTCCATGGTACAACAGTAAAGGCATCATGGACAGGGCTCCTTATGGTGGCTACAACTTTGATGCTTTGTGTCACCAAGTTGCTTTCAGGTGACAAGAAGATGCTTCGAGTTCTCTCCCTTGATGGAGTCTATTTCCGCAGTACCCAGAGAAATGAGAAGATTCTTATGGATGCACAAGCAGACATCAAATAAAATATCACAGGGATGTCAAGTAGCTGCAGTGGGCTAGCAGCCATCCTCATCTCATGGTATGATCAAGTGATCCTTTCATTTCTGTTCTAACATGTTGTCCAAGTTCAAGCCTGGGTATCTAATAGATTCACTGGCCTCTTTCTACGCATCTGATCTTACTCTGCTACAGCCTCACATCTCCATACTTTTCCCTCTTTGCCCTTGAGGACTCAGGGTACCATGTGCTTTCTGCTCCTTGTGGCCTGCGTGGTTCTCGGCACCTACGTGGCTGTATGTTAATAGGCCTGAAGGATCTAAATGGTCATTAACCGGTGTTACTGTACTATCCAGGCCACGTGAAGCTTCTTGGGCCAGGCCACTTCATGGGCTAATGCCCCATATCTGTGGTTGCCTTGTGAGCAGGGTTCATCTCTAAGCTTTTGGTCACTGACTGGGGCTCTAAGTTGTAAAGAAAGCATGAGGACTTCTTCAAAAGAGAATCGAGTCATGGCAAGCTTTCCATATTTTTACCAATACCCTTAGTCATTAGATGTTCCAGAGTCAGCAACACAATGCTGCCTGGCAAGTCTGTCTGGCAGAGGATACAAGACTTCAAAGAAAACCAAGCGGGGAATGTGCACTTCCAAACTCCTCTCCTTAATGGCCTTTTAGAAGTTTCTGTTTATATTCAAGGGACTAACTGTAGGTTTCTTAATCTATGGTCCTTTTCTATCCAAGCAGGGACTTTAAAATTCTTTCACCATCTTTCAGTAAGTTTGCCTTCTCCTGCAAAGAATCAGAAAAAGCAACTTTAGGGAGACCCAGCTTTTCAGAGAAATCGAATGCCTCTTCATTCCTCTCTTCGATCCCGTCTAATAACAAGGAACCCTCCCCTCAGAGTCCTTCCTAGGTGGCAGCAGCCCCGGTCCTCTCTTGTATGTCCTTACCCTGGCATTGGCATCCAAACAAAATGAGGCTGAGCATCCATCTCCCCCAACCCCACGGTGGCTTTCCTTGCAAACGTCTTCGAATTTTCCTAATTAATTGTGAGAGCTCTTTCAGACATTTTCCATTCTGTTCACAGTTTGAGCCCTGCTCTGAGGTATTCTCAATAAATGTCATGGTATCTTTTGTGGGATTCTTTGTGCATGATGGAACCTTCAAAAGAGACTCATATTCCTGTTTAATTTAGATACCTAGTCTGATTGTCAGTTTCAATCCAGCGATGGCTTTGATTATTGATGGTGACTCATAAATCATAAGCACCCACCATATGTTCCAGGGACAGGGTTGGGGCAGGGAGCTGCTAATGAAATGTTCTAGAGTTATAGAGAGTGTCTATGTGAACTATTTTTTTTCCTATGATTGTAGGAATAGCTTTTCTTTTGAGTCAGTTGGTTTATTTCATGCTGAAACAGATCCATTCCAGAAACCTAAATTGTGGGGTGCGTGTGTGTGTGTGTGTGTGTGTGTGTGTGTGTGTGTGTGTGTGTGTGCCAATTTAATTTAAAGTATATTTTTGTGATAAGCCTGTGTCTGTTTTTCCTGCTTCTGTGCTTTCTTCTCTTAATTGCTGAGGTGTTAGAAGACCAACATCCGCCGCCTGCATTTATGAAGCTCCTGTCTGTGGTTTTGCAAATTTGTTTCAGTCAGTCCTGGAGGGAAGCTGTACCTCTGTGTGTTTGTCTATCAGGGACACATTTGTACCGTAACATGAAGAACTCAAAAGCAGTTCAGCTGTTTTCCCAAAGTGTGACTTGGAAACATCCAATATTCTGTAGTTTGAAAAACACAGATGTCCCCTCCACTTCAGAGAATGCCTGTCAGTCACTTGCCACCTGTTCAGAAAGAGAACCGCCAAATGCAAAGTGGCAGCTTGTCACCAACTTCCCCAAACTGAGTGCGTTAATTAACTCATGCCCCATCCTGCAAACTCATTTGCAACCCACAGGGAGGTGCCTGTCTCTCTGGCATGGTGGCACTCAAGGAAATGTCACTTGGATGGACGTGCTTGCAGCTCTGGTTTTTATTTCTTGGCTGTGACCCAACAGAAAAGGTCATGGGTATGAGGGACTGAGAAGGTCCCTCTCAGTTTCCCCTGCAGGCCTTCGATTATCTTTAGCTACATGCTATTTGCAGGCTTGATGTTCTTGTTAGAATGCCAGAAGAAATAATTCTCTCAATAAATTAGTTTTACAGTTCAGTCATGACCCCAGCCCCAGCTTCAGGTTATAAACATGTAGCTCATACGTTTTGGGGAGAAATAGGATGTTATTAGGGCTGACTTTGGTACCTATGTTTTAGTTCGTGTATTCACCCTGTAATGGAATCTTCCAGCACCATGCAGATCCAACTCCCACATCAGAACTCATTCTCCAACTATTAAAATTGGTGGGAACTGATTCTCTTCAGCAGGGGCTTTATGGACCACTGGATTCTGAGAACTGATTGTCTTCAGCAGGGTCCCTATGTACCACTGGATTCTGAGAACTGATTGTTTTTAGCAGGGTCCCTATGTACCACTGGATTCTGGGAACTGGTTCTCTTCAGTAGGGTCCCTATGTACCCCTGGATTCTAAGTATAGGCTAAGCTTTAAAAAGATACTCTAGGCTGCAAATATGGTTTAGTTGATGGAATGCTTGTTTTCCAAGCATGGAGCCAGAGTTCAATCCTCAACATCACCAAACAAACAAACCAGCAAACAAACAAACAAATGTTCTAGTCACCATTCTTCCATAAAGGAAACTCTCTTTAACATATATGGCTCAAGACTCTCTAGGTCTTTTATAAATCGTCTTTATTTTTAATTTTTTATATTTATTATTTATATTTTATGTGTGTGTATGTTTTCTTGCATCTATGTCTATGCATCATATATATGCCTGGTATCTTTGGAAGTAAGAAAGAGGCATTGAATCCCCTGGAACTAGAGTTATAGATGAGTGTGAGCCACCATGTGGGAGCTAGGAATCAAACCCAGGTCCTCTACAAGACTATCAAGTGCTCTTAATTGTTGAAAACAACTTTCTAGCCTCCATCTTTGATTTTATTTTTAAATTAACCTTTTGCAAGCATAGTAAATAGCACAAATCTTGAGTATGAAGAATCCAGGTTAATGTTTACTTATATTTTATGTACTCATAACCAAATGCATACCAAAATATTGAACATACCCAGCATTCCACGGTGCTCCCTGCTATCCCCTCAGTCAGTGTCTCCTAGATGTGATCAATAATGATCAGACTTCCAGTCACATGAATTAACTTGAAGATGGTCATTTCTTACATTATGAGATCCCCATCTTTTATTTAGGATTTTAATAATTTAGTGGGTGTAGGTACAGTAGCCACAACCTCTAATATACTCTTAAAAGGTGATCCACACCTTAGGAGACAGAATGAACAAGGGAGTGGGTATCACAACTCAATATTTATACCAATATCAAAAAGTATAATCCATGATACTCCTTTTACAAAAGATTCACTTATTTTTACTTTATGTGGACAAGTATTTGGCCTGCATAAATGTCCATTACCTGAGGAGGCAGAAGGCATCAGGTCTTCTGAAACTGAGGTTATAGCCAGTTGTAAAGCATAATATAGGTGCTAAGAACTGAACATAAATACTCTGTAAGAACAACAAACAATCTTACCTGCTGAGCCATCTCTACGGCCCTCATGCTATTCTTCATATTGCATAGATATAAAATTATAGAGGCAATGAATTTATCAGCTGGATCTAAGAGGCTGAGGACTGGACAGAGCTGGGGGCAGATTTTTGTTTCTGTTCTGTGGGATCAGCTGGAGAAGGTAGGCAGGTCCCACACCAGAAAAGAAAGCCTATGTGCTTTATGTAAGAAGTCATCTATGCCAGGGCTGACTCCAAAGGTGCTGAGAGAAGAAGAGGCTGGCAGAGGCTGGAGGCCAGTCTGCCTGGAGGAGAAGGAAGTGGGTTAGTTAGGCTGCTTGGCAATCAGGGATTGCAGAGAAGCCGTAGCTTCTGGTGGAGTCGCCCAAGCAGAGATACAGGAGCTGAGGAAAGATGGAAATTACCAACCTGACTCTACCTCCCACCCTAAGAGCACCTGTCGGTACCCTCCTGTTGTATCACAATCCCAACCAGAAGCTACTAGCAAGGGGGCTCTTAGGAAATGTCCTTTACACAAGATAGCTCTTGGAGTAGAGATCTGTAGAGGGGAGGGGAAGGCTTGTCTGTGAGAGCAAAGAAGCAGATAACCAGCCAATCCTCTCTCCAAGTCCCTCATCAGAATGTAGATCAAACCTTCCTATATTGAGTAGAGCTATTTTTAAAAGGTATGTTCCTGAGAAAAATGAAAGGCTAAGCATTTATTGTGCCTTTGTGTTTAGGGCCCAAGGGTTTCCGAGTAGGATGCTGTGCTTAGGCGGGGGCTCTGTGCCTAGCTCTTGGGGGGTTTATGGATGCAGTGCCTTCCTGCAGGATTTACAGGCCATCTCAGTTTCATAAATCAGCAATGTGCGCTCCGTGTGCGAGAGTCTGCAAATTCTAAACTAATATGTCGCTCTCTTGCTGTCTGGCATCATATTTATGTTAAGGCTCCATAAATCGCGCCCTGTGTTTCTGCAGCATGGCCATGATAAAAAGTGATGTAACCAACAATGGGAAGGAATGGAGACGAAAACAATGCTAAATAAAGAATTCCCAGGATCTGTAGTATGAAGCTTGATGAGGGGGGAAGGGAATGGGGTGTTTGTTCTCTGGGCAGTGACCTGGCCATTAAAGCTCTTCTGCTTGCCTTTGGCCATGGGCCAGGGGACAGTTTCTGGGTGAGAGGCAGTGGTCTTATCTTTTCAGAGGAATATTTCCACAAGGAATTTAGGGACCAGGGCATTGATGTAAGAGGTGGAAACTTCCCAGCTCAAGGGAGGACTAAATTCGTTGTGAAGAGTTGAAGGCAGAAGGGAGACCTAAGGAAACCCTTTGTAGGTATAGGCCAGGAATTTTTGGCTCCCTAGATATACCAGCCAGCCAGAACCAGTTGAATTTTATGCACCATTTTAGCAGAAGTCTTTTTTTTTCTAAGATGATCACAGTGTGTTTTATATGCTTCTATTCCTTCTTCATATCTCACGCCTAGAAGACTTGACTATGTGACAGGGCTACTGCATAGGCTCACTAAGTGGTTTGCTTGGCTGGTAGAGGGCAGCGATGGAAAAAGGAACCCATCTCAGTGCCTTCCTTTTCTTGTAGTATACTTGCTTTTCAAGTTTGTTTATTACATTTGGAAGCCAACTGAAGCATCAGGTTATGCATTAGACCCCAGAATAAAAGGCAATATTTTAACATGCTAAAGGAATTCTGCCAGCCAGTCATAAGTATCAATCCATCACAATTATTAGAAACAATATACTGTGCAGTAGTAAAGAGATACAGCCACTGTGCAGACACACACTAAATAAATTCCCTTGTAGACTGCCTCTTTCTTTCCCTGCTTAGGCAACATAGGAAATGTTTATTAAAAAGGAATAGTGACAGATGGTATTCAACATTATATATATATATATATATATATATATATATATATATATATATATATATATATATATATATATCTCATTTGAGTCATTCCTGAAGACCCCAAGCAGAGCTTTTAGCTAGCATCCCCAGTTTCCCTCTTTAAAACGATGTGGTCCTGGATTTGGGTGGATTAATAGACACAGAATAAGTTTAAGATCAATGGTTCTATAGACATAAATAAAAATAGTCTTTGGGAAGGAAGAGATGCAACATGGGAGAAAAGAGGTCAGTTGATATTATTTAGAAAATGGACCTAAGTATTCATGCAGATACAGATGCCCGTTGTTTGTTTCTGTTTCCTTTCTTTCCTAATCATTTCTTCATTAACAGAGAGAACACTGGAGGCTGCCCCTCTGTTCCTGTAGCCATTTGCTTTACGTAAACCAGCCAGCAAACCGCTCCGTTCATATTGATGTAGACATTACCACAAATCGCCACTTAGGGACCTGAGCGAATTGACTAACTGGTTTCAGATCCAATACACATAACTTGATCAGACACAAGGTTTAAGTACACTTGCAGGCATGCCAACTACACCTACCGGGAAGTGACTTTGGCTGCCAGCTTCAAGAGGCCCCAAGGGAGGCTCTGGGAGGAAGGCACGCAGACCAAGGGTGAGCTAGTGTAAGTCTGCAGGTCTCCAGAACAGCAGCCCAAGTTGAAAAGGAATGAGGCATTCTGGCCATTTGCAAAAGCAAGGTGGATTCCATAGTCCTGAATGCGCTTGATTCAACTTGTTCTTAATCCTCCCTTTCAGCCCCTCTGAGGTCTCAGAACTGGGTGTCAGGTGACACAGAGAGGCTGTTATGCTACGTTTATATCATTATGAATATATTTAATAATTCTGTGAAGTTATTCACTTGTGTAGTGTGCACCTACTCCTCAGTCTGTCAAAAATGTGCAAACAATGGCTTCTCAGTCCCTTGTCTTTCCCATGGTAAGGCATTTGCCTGGGCAGAATTGGGGGGGGGGGGGTTTGAACAAAGGACCAGGTTGACTCTGAGGGGTCAGAGGTGAAGTGCTATGCTTCTGGAGCTGAGGACCACATGAATTTATCCATCTCCAACATGGTAGCCAGCCCCATTTTCATTAAACTGCTAGCCCTCCTAAAGGTGGTCACTTGGCTCAATTTTCAGCTCCATCTGGTTGTTACTGACTTTAGTGCTTCTCTTTCTGCTGAATAAGGTTTTGTTTTCCTTCAATAATCTTGAGGGTAGGGATGCTGGTTTCCTAGATGTAAGGCTTTACCTCGGCAGATTATATCATAGAACATGGAAGGCTATATGTACAAGTGGAACACGTGGCTGGGCATGTAGCCACAGAAGTTTCTATAAAGAAATAGGGAAATTTTTGTCAATTCAACTGATGTTTACAAATCTAAATCTGTCTCTATCAGATATGTGTAGTGGGTGGGGGCAACATTAGTAAAGGTGAACCCTACAGGAGCCTGGCAAGAAAAGGGTATACTGTCGATTTGAACCAGACTGGCAGTTCTAGAACAATAGGGGACTCAGGAGGCAGAAGAGCTGGTGCAGGGAGAAGGGCTTGGCTCTCGGGGCAGGGCTGGTTATAGTGAGACTTGAAAATGAGAGACTTGGTTCAAATGGGAGGCCCATAAAAGCTGGAAGAGTTCCGGCTTAAGCACACACTAAAACTTTTTTTTTCTTTTATTATAATGTTTAGTTTATTTTGAAGGCCTTTAATATTTTATTCTATTATTCACTTGTTTCTTGAGTATTTACTCAGCATCTACTGGGTAGTCAGGTAAGAGTGGTAACAAAAGGAAATAAGGCTCCTCTGGTTGGTAACCAAATACAATTTCTAGTCAGTGCTTCCTGAGAAGCAGATTATGAAAAGTTGTACACATTTGCCGATGAAAGCTTAATCCTTACATACTGATGTAGTAGAGGGCAACTTTAAAGGTATTCCAATAATGGCAACAAATAGTGGGGAGACATACTGAGCCCCTGTGGCAGCAGGGAGTTTAGAATATCATTTAATCCTTACAACCGTTTTATAAGGGAGAGGCTTTCAGCTTCACGCCACATGTGTAGCTTAGAGAGGTTAAGGTACAGTCCCCATGTTATGGAGGAAGACCTTAGTTTCCACGTAAGCCTGCCTAATCCCAGGCCTTCTCTTGTTCTATTCTGCCATACAGCTTTCATGGCAGTGGTGTGAAGAGTGGACTGGCACAGAGAGGGACTGGGCAATAGAAATGAATACATTATTAGTAGTATATATGAATTGCAATAAAAATATCTTGACCCAAAAGGAGAATAAGGAGATGGAGAGAGATTTCAAATTTCTGAGTCTCATTACAACTAAAAATCTCCATAATTGGATAACACAGAGTAGAGGAGCTGAAAGTGGTTCATTTAAAGTTTATGCCTTGGTTGACTGGAAAGGAAAACCAGTCAGTGGTGTTAGAGAAGACAGGAAGAAAGTAGGGTGTAGGGAGTGGAAGATGACAATGAACTTCCTTTTGAGCGAGTTTCAGGTAATGGATAGCCAGCCAGACATTGGAAGCTTATGGCCAGTGGATAGATGGTAGGAAAGGAGGTTAAAGTAAGATCTACAGAGTTGGGAACTATCAATAAAGGAAGCAAAGAAGCCAAAATGCTAGCTGAGAGAAAGCATTTGTGTCTAGCTGTTCTGCTCAAAGGAACTCTGTAGACACAATGGGCAATTGGCATTTCCTGGGCCATCTGGTCGACCAGATTCTCAACCTCAGCACTACAGACAATAATTCATGATGGTAGGGGGTCTGTTTTATGTATTATTGGATGCTTAGCTGCATTTCTGACCTTTACCCCCTAGGTGCCAGAAGCAAACTCCTCCCCTTACCTCTAGCTGTGAAAATCAAAAGTCTCTCCAGACATTGTCAAATGCAATTTTGCCTCTAGATGAAAACCATGGATGTAGAACAAACAAGTTTCATTCTTATCCATATCACTATCCATAAGCACATGTATCTATAAACATGTTTTTACCCCTCTAAAATGAATGTGTGTGTGTGTGTGTGTGTGTGTATACATTCCTGCTATCAGTACTCAGTGCTACCCCTGTAAGCACAAACACAGATGATTTGGGTGTTCATTTGTTATCACAACAGAACTTAGCTTTATTCTGACTGAGAAATTTCATTTTCTTATAAAGCAGATTACAAAAGAATATTTTAATGAGATTTTGCCAGAGTAGGACTGCTTTGTATTATAGGAACTTTGTATAAAATTTACCCGACTTTGACCATATATAAAAACTCATGCAGAAGAGTAAAGATATGGATATTAGTCATGCCAAAAAATTTAAAAAAATCTTACCTTTTATGATATCTTTCAAAGAAATATCAGCTAACTGCCTCCTCTATAATTTTGATAGACAGATGGTTTTTATTTTCTTATTTTATATTTTTTATTATTTGTTAATTAGAACTTGTGTCAATGAAGGTAAAGCTATGTAACAGACCAATTCAGTGCTATGTATCATTAGTGTGGGGGTGAATATATTGAGGTCAGAGGACAGCTTTGTGGAGTCTTTCTCTCCTGTGTTTTAACATGGTCTCCAGATACTGGACTTGGGTTGTCAAGCCTGTGCAAGCACCTTTACCCACTGAACTCGCTGGCTGGATCCCAATTCAAATTTTATTTCAGACGTGTCATATATGTGTTGAAATTTATTTCTACATTGCTTGAAACAAAATACAAACTTCACTAATGTGAACAATTAGAAAAATTGTCCTACATGCTGAAAAAGTTTTACAACAGGCATTGAGCAAAAGTTCACAAAACCGTGATATTAAAGATAAAGTTTTCCTGTCTTTAAAAAATACTCTTGTGGGATACTGCAGTTAATATGATGATTCTTAAGCTGGAGTTCTCAGTATTTAGAGGCAGCAGATGGAATTCTTCCATTCTGAGCTGCAGTAGGGTTCTTGATAAAATTCTTAGTTTGCCTGCTGCTAGTGTTTCCATTAAGGCAAAATATAAAGGCACCATGGTACTCTTCCCTAAGTATTTCAGTAACTGCAACACAGGTGTGGTGGATAACCTCCAAACCTCACTCCATACTGAGAAGCTATTGCCAATAGACAGTGGCTATGGAGGAAAATCATTCTTTCTTTGAGGGTGTGCCCACTGGCCCACTGGTAGGTGTCCAGTGCCCAGTGGTTGTCCCTACATCCATGCATGTATGAGCAGTATTAACTGGACTAAGTCAGTTATAGCAACAAAAAAAGATACGAAGCTTGGAAGGATGTGTAATAGAGAAATACAGGGAGAATTGGAGGGAAAAGTAAGAGATAGCTATAATCTTATTTCATTGTATATGTATATTAAATTCTCCAGAATAAAGAAAAAATTAAATTAAATTGAAAAATAACTCAAGGGAGACATTTAAATTGGGTTGCTTATTTTCTTAATATTTAGCTTTTGTTTTATATATTTTTATTATTTGAGAATTTCATGTATGCACATAATGTGTTCTGATCAAATCTACCCCTTCTCCTCTCCCTTCCATTTATTCTGCTTATGCCTCTCCATCACTTTTCCCTTCCTAATCCGTGTGCTCTCTTTTACAACCCACTGAGTCTATTTAGTACTGGTTGTGCTTAGCTATTGGACCATCTACCTATAGGGGCCACATCCCTGAAGTCAACGGACTCTCCCTCCTCAACAGAAACCAATTGGCAATAGCTCCTCGCTAGGGTTAGGGTGGGACTCCATGACTCCATCCCCTATCTGTGTTGTGATTCTGTCTGGCTTGATCTCGCTCGGGTCTTATACACGTCACAGCTATTGGGAGTTCTCATGTGCAATACTCCACTCATGTCCAGCAAATGTTATTTCACTGCAGACATCCACTACCTCCTGCTCTTAAAATCTTTCTGCCTCCTCTTCCGTAATGATCCCCGAGCCTTGGGGACAGGAGTGATATAGATGTCCCACTTAGAGGTAAGTGCTCCATAGTCTCTGTATCCTGACCAGCTGTAGATATCTATTGTTGTAAGCCTAAAAATTACATATGAATATTTCCCTTTATAATTGAATATTGAAGAAAGAATGCCAAGGCAGTACTATTTAAAGTAAAATAAATTATAGGCGGGAATCTAGCAGTGATATTTGCTGTGATTTGAACTGGATGTGCATTGAGTAACAAGAGCATATGATATTAATTGCTGAATTATTCCGGGCAAATCGCAGTACTTTTATAAATTATGCTGGACACAGATGGAAAGAGCCCTAAATGGGATGAGAGAAGGAAGATAGGGAATCATCCCTATGTTACGCATGTCACTTTGTCATAAAATGATCTTTTTAATGAACTTCAGTTCTTAAATCATATCTTAATGAGAACTTGCTAGCCAGATGGGATAGATGTAGACATAAAGATCGGATATAGTTGAATGTTCATATAGATTTTTATCAGGAATAAATTAGAATCTCAAACATAAGAAAAGCACAAAACTGTCTTCTCTTACTCTGATTTAAATGCGGGGATCAAGAGGCCATTTTCCTTAATTAATATAGTTTAGATACCAAGAAAGGTATTGATATTCAAATGGTGAAGTCATCCTTGATTATCCAAGAAACTTGAACATCTTAGAAACAAGAAAATGTGGATGACTAAATACTGAAAATAGTAATTGGCTGGGCATGGTTTCATGTGCTTAGAATCTCATCACTCCAGAGCTTGAGGCAAAAAGAACAGGAGTTCTGAGGACAGCCTGGGCTACAGAGTGAGACCCTGTCCCAGTAAGAAACAAGTGAACCCAGACTAATACTCTTAGGAGTACTATTAGCTACTGTGCTAAACACTGGTGTGGTTCTCTTTAGTCCTCTGACAGCAGATGAGGAATCTGGGAGTCAGTTGCCTGGACTTGTGAGTTAGAAAGTAGTTCTAAACCAGATACTTAGTCACCACTCTGCCTTGGCTGTGTGACAAGACAGCTTCAACAAAAATGAGGTGTGATGCAAGTTAAAACAGAAGCAACGTGAAGGCTGGCAGGCCACTTTCGCTGGGTTCTGTCTGTCTTATCATGTGGGTTTATTCTCTAGGCATTCCATGAATCCCTGATTTGTAGTCAACTGCCTAGAATGAAGAACCTTGAGTCAAGATGCCACCCTCACCCACACTGCCTCTCGAGTTGGCAGCGATAGTACTGAGGTTTGCATCCGTCTCTAACTATGTCAATACCTGCACCTTGTCTCTTAGCCCTGTAGGCTTCCCACCTTGGCCTGGTGCTGGCCTGGTGCTAGACTGCCACTGGCTGTGGCATTCTTTCACTAGGGGTTCTGTTATTCTTTCCATTCTTCTGCCCTCCCTCCCACCCCCTTCAGCCCCACTCCAAGCACGCTGGTCCATGTCACTCCTCTCATCCTTTCTGTGGGATGTCCCTCCATCTTTCCTGCTCCTAACTGCTGCCTTCTGCCTGCTCCAACAGACTTACAGGTAGGAACCAGTTGCCTCCAAGGGTAGCTGAGGTGCTTCAGCTTTCCCTCAAGTTTTTCCAGCCTCCTCTTCTGGGGAACTTGTAACAAGTCTTTATCTCCAGATAATGAAGTCCCCCAAATTGGAAGTTTAAAATTTAAAAATGATATAATTGGTTCACTCTTCCTTAGGTGGATGATCTTAGTTGAACTTAATTGAGGTAGCTGATCTTCGTTCTGCCTTGTGTTGGTGAGCTCACTCATGTCTGGGACTTGAGCTGAGCCAGCTAGGATACAACCAGACACCACCTCCTCTCTTTCTCACTCTGTGTGAGCTCTCACATTAAGAAATGGCAGACAACATAGGTTTTGGTTTTGTTTTGTTTTGTTTTATGTTGTTGGAAGGATTCCCAACAAGCAGCAAGAGAAAACAAAGTCCAACAGACAAGTGCTTTTCCCACCTGTGTGCCCTGCCTGCTAAGTAGAGTCCCATTGGTCAAAGCAAATCACATGGCCAAGTTCAGACAAAGAGGGAGGAGATTATGCAGTCACACAGATATAAAAAATAGTGATCTGATCAGACCATTCTGCAACAAGATCTGAACTAAAGTCTCCCAGGGTTGTTCAAATGTCTGCCAGGAAACATTTGAGTGACTGCCCCGACCCCAATGCCACATCCACACTACCAGTCTTTGACCAAACTCTTTGATAGCCAAGGCTCTCTCTAAGATGGTTTTTTTCAAACTAAACTTTTATAAACCTCTCCTCAAGAATTCTGTACTCTAGCCCCTGTTCCTATTCATAGTCTCTTCCCATTTCCTCAAGGTCAACGCTTTTCTGTGTCTAAATAGCAAGCTATTTCAGCTCAAAAACCACCATTCTTCTACCAAACCCAATTCTAGGACCATTTCTCATCATTTCATTTCTGCTAGTGATGTCATTTTACAAGCTTATTTTTCTAAGCAGGTTTTTAATGCCCTAAAACATATATACCCAAGATATAAATTCTTAGTAACCTGAACTGAATGGAGCTTACAGTGGAAGGAATTTGCCTCAGTGTTTATTTGTGAATTCCTTGTGTGAGTAGAAGTGGCCTTACTCTGAATTATACGGGGAAAGCTTGAGATCCTGAAGTGTGCAGAGCTGACCACAGCATGTTGAAGTATGTATCGTTGCAATATTTGAAGATGAAAACAAATTCCATTTTCCGGACAGAAGAAAATAAGAAAGAGCTGTAGTCTGAAATGAGGAAAATTCTGAGTGATGTAAATTGTATCCCAAACGCCCATAAAATAAGCACTATCCAGATGACTTGGTATTTGGAATATCTAGTAGTCTACATGCTAAGGAATCATTGGGTTGTGAGCAAAATACCCCAGGAAAAAACAGTTTTGGAGGAGGGTTGTACAGTTAACACACTGAAGGCACTCAGTTAAATTTTGGATCACCAGGTAGTGTTCATTCACCACATGTTTATGGTTTAGCTACAATGTGCCAGGCACTGTGGTGGCAAGTAGAGACTCTGTGGTGATTGAAGGAGAGGGGTTCCCTGCTGCTATTGTACTCACAGCCTTGGAAATGTGATTAGATGGGTGAGAATTTTCTGACAGTGGGCGCTTTGTGAGCATGTAGGAAGGGACCCTGGAGGTCAGACTTAGAAGGCTGCCAGAGGAAATAGCATGTAAACAGAGACCTGAAAAAGAGAACAAAGGTGAGCCAGCCTGAGGGTGTGTGTCACACACACGTGCTTAGGGCGATATAGGGACATCTTGATGGGCAGAGGGATGAGTATTTTATGTGAGTAAGAGATGAGAGAAAGTATCTTGGGTTCAAGACACTGGAAGATGCTCAGTGTGGCCAGAGCTCTGAGAAGGAAAGAGAGAAATGAGTTGAAGACAAGCTCAGGAGCCTGGATACTGCAAACCTTGCTGGCCATGTTGTCTAAGGGCTCACTAGAGAGATCAAAACCAAACACAATTGTGAAGTAGGTGGCATTCCATTAAAAAGGGGATCTCTGTAATGCTACAGCCGACTTGGGTTTCCCTTGCAGACCTCATTCACAGGCTTCCTTCAGAGCCCTGGAGCATGGATGGTACTCTACCCTATACTTCAGTCACACCAGCAGGGCATTGGGGAATGGGCGTGGGGGGGGGCTTTACACATTACAGAAAGAAAACAGATTTATGTCTTCACTGATACTTTCTCCACTCACCCATCGCATCCCAAGAATATCCATTAGTGACATTATGCAAGCACCCTTCTCTTCTCTTTCATATAGGTAACCCTTCTTTGGGTTTTACTGTGTCCCAATCTATTTTTGTTTAGTCTTCCTTGTGTTTTAATTTTCTAAATATATGCAATTAGCCATTTGTTCTTTCTGTACTATTCAGAGGACCTAACTGGTAGCATCCTTTTGTGACCATGTCTCTGAGGATACTTCAAACCTTAGGGAATAAAATCCTATTTTTGTTTGTTTCCTTGTGGGAAATGTGCAGCTTGTTTTGAATCCTTATGTCAAAGGCTGTAACTGTCAAGTTATCCACATGCAAGTTCCTGTTGCTTTCTGTGTTTTCACATTGTTTCACATCTTAGAAAGTCTAAAGTAAAGTGCAAAGCAATGTCTGAGCTACTCCAGAGTAACTGGGGGATCATAAATGAAAGTCCTTGTTTCCAGAGAGGACTTTTTCAGAGAAGGTATTATTCTGGCAGGACAAACATAAGATAAAACCCAGGAAAATTGAAAATAGATTGTTTTCAGTGGGGGACTGCTTTTGAATGATCAGCCCACCATCCCTCCTGGGCATATATATTACAGCTTCATCCCCAGTGACACTGTGGCTCTCATTTGGGGTAACCTTGGCCCTAAGATGACCAGTCCCCTTCACTCACCCTTCAGTCACACAAAGGGCTGAGCTCATTTCAGTGTCATCTGATATTTCAGTGGCCCATCTGGTCACCTAGCTCCCTGGGACATGGAATTAGGGCATCTCATGGGACCACCCAGGGCAAAAGTTCCAAATCTTTTCTGCCTGAGTTCGGGATTTAATGTATTTGATTGGAGAGGTCCAAGCTGGCATCTGAATTATTAAAACACCAGAACTATCTAGAAGTTTAGACTCTTTGTGAGTGACATGGAAGAGACACGGAAGACAAGGGACAGCTAAGACCAGGAGGAGATGTCCACTTGACTGAGGGACTAGATCCTCCCTGGATAGAAAGTGGTCCCTACCCTATCTATTCTGAATCTTCTCTGATGGCTCTGAGCTCTGGGCACTAGCAAGGGTCTCAGCTCAGCAACACATGTCAAAGCTGAAGACCCTGGGCTCAGATGCATCAGCAAAGCTCCTGACCCTGGATTCCCCCCACCCACCCCTGCAAACATGGCATTCATATTCTACCCCTGCCTGGACATACTTGCAATCAAGTCTGTGCCCCCTGTGTCTAACAGGGGATCTCAGACTGTTTTCTTATTACTAAATGGGGAGGTATTAACAACACAATGCAGAAATTTAAAAAAAAAATAAAGGCAGAGGGTGAGGAGTAGGAGAAGAAAAGAAAAGACAGCCGCCTGCCCTTTTCTTCTTGGTATTATTATTTGTGACAAAGCCCTCAGTCCATTTTTCTTCATAATTTGCAAGACCCCTAATGGGAACAGCACCTCCCAATTACCATGGCTGCCAAAGGCTAATTTGGTTACCCTCCAGATCCACAGTAGCAAAACTGTGTTGAGCCTTTGTCGATATTTGCATACTATACATACCAGGAATGTAAAACAGCTGCCTGGCCCCTCTCCCCCTATCATGGCAATTATGGGTCATTAGCTTGAGCCCCCCCTTTCTTGTTCTTCTTGCCTTCCAGGGTCTGGTGGGGAGTGGGAGACAGCTGACGGGTTTACAGAGACAAGGAAGGAGAAAGCCGAGCTGCCTTGCCTATTTGTTAGGAGTCAGGGGCTAAGGAACTGCCACTTGAATTACAGGAACATAGCCCTGTGTCTTTATAGCTTCATTACCTCGCCTCTTCTTCTTCCTCCTTCTCCCCCCTCCTCTTCCTCTTCCTTTCTTTTCTTCCAGTCCTTGCCCTGGCTCCCCCTCCCTTCCAGTCTTCAACTGGGGAAGACTTAAAGAGAGTCTGTGCCCAGCCCTACACATGCCTATGTGTGCAAATCTATCCTGGCACCTCTAGGTTAGGCATGTGCCAGGATGTGGCACTGTGAGGGGCACCCTTCTTAAGATCAGCCCATCGATGGCCCCCATATTGATCCGCATTCAGAAGCAGAGATGTCTCACTTTAAATTTTCCCGTTGAATCTTAACCTCCAGAAGGAGGGACTGGTGGGTGGGGCTGGGGAGAAGAAAAGAGTAGGGAGAGCTTAGCCAGGAAGCCCTTTCTTTTGCCACAGAGAGTTGTGTCTTGCAGTAGTTAATGGGAAGTTATGGTTTTGAATATAATTTTTCCCCTTCAAGCTGCTAATTTTATTGACAATATGGATAGATTGAAAGACCCAAAGCTTTTGTGTTGTTTTGTTAAAGCAAATAAGTGAGGCACAGATGTAAATTACATCTCCAGGTTCACATTTGAGGTTTGCAAATAATACTGAGCTAATGGTTATTGCGAAGGAAAATAGCACAGGGATCGATATTCTATACGGTGCTGGGCGATGCCTCTCTCTCTTTTAATCACCTCATTGCAGAAATGGCATTGAAATTTGAAATCTCATTTTCTCCATTTGTACAAATTGAACATAAATCACTATGAGTGAGGGGAGGTGGCAGGCAGCTTCACTCTTTGTGGGATTGCATTACTAATTAGTGTGGGGCGAAAGCCCTTGCTCAGCCTGGGAAGGGGCTTCTTGAGGCCTCTGGCCAAACAGGAGGTGTTCTGGGAAGCTGGATGGGTGGGGGAGGGACTGGGCCATGCTAACGGGGGAGTTGGTCCTGTAAAAGAAGACAGGCAAAGGGCGGAAGCATCTCAGACTTCCACGTGTTTCCTATATCACGTCTGCTCTGGGATACTGGTGCCCCACAATCCCCTTGGGTTGCAGGGATCTTGGGATGTGGAAGACATCATTATTCCCAATGGGAAGCAGGTGAGATACTCTCTTCTAAGCCTTGCCTTTTGTCTGCAGTTGTAGGGGTCAAAACTGGGGTATCAGGATATGCAGCCCTGCCTGGTATGGACATTGCTGTCTTGCTAACCCCCCACCCCACCTCCTGGGTACCAACACTTGTTTCCATGCCCTTCCCTCTGTCTGTCTGCTTCATCATCTCTCCTCATATATGCCTTCACTGAGTGACTTTCCTGGCTCCAAACAGTGATATTTACAAAGGATAATCCAGCACATCAAAGGTCCTCTTGCACTGTACTCAGCTCCATTTTCTTTTCTTTCTTTATTTTTTATGTCTTTCACATCATGCCTCCAGATCCCAGATCCCACCCATCTCCTTCCCCACCTTAAAATAAAATTTAAGAGAAAAGAGGGGGGAAAGGGGTAAAGATGCAGAAAAATCTCTTCATGGAAGCTGTAGTGTGACACAGTGACCACGACACAGGGCAGCAGTGGGATGTCCAGGAAACGCTCCAGCGAGGGCCCAGCCTCCATGCCACAGCAGAGACCAGGGGCCTTGAACCAGACCAATGATTCTTTTCAGTAAACACCTGCAGGTAAAAGTATATCAATAAAGTCGTTGACTGTGTGACTCACTGTGGCACACTGTGGCTCCATTTTCTTAAGCTGCTCAAATGTTCCCTGCAATGGAGTTGATTGACTCTGGAGTCATCATGGGAAAAGAACTTTAGACCTTTTTGCTCTTTCCTTGGACTGAAGCATCCTGGTGCCCTGAATTTCTGGCCTGGGAAGCCATGGAGTATAGGCCTGATTTTATAGATAACAAATGGGTGAGATCTAGGACTAAAGAGAGAGTCTTTTAGTAAGATACAGCTCCAGGACCCAGGTTCAACCTCTAGAACCTATGTAATAAAGGCAGACATGGTAGCACGCATTTGTAATCTCACCACTGGATAGGTAGATGGGGACAGGAGGATCCCTAACTAGCCAGTGTAGCCTGCTTGGTGAGTTCCAGATCAGCAAGAGATCTTGTCTTTTTTTTTTTTTTTAAAGGTAGCTGATGACTGTGTAATGATATGGAAGGTTCTCTTTAGTGTGCATGCACACATATACAACACACAATGGCATGTATGATTTACGGGAAGGGAAAGAATAGGGGCAAAGCTTCAACTCGGCTGGCAGAACACCCATATTTTGGACCTTATTCTTAAAGGTATGAGGAAAGGTGGGTAACAGAGGAAAGAGTTGTAGACAATCCTTGACTCAACCTTGCAGCTGGCCACACACATTCCCCCTGGAAAGAAATAGCTTCATGTAGGTGGAGGATGTTTCATTTGTTAAACTTGATATTCAAGGGCAGGATGAGGTAATCATATATTTATATATTGGTATGTCATTCTAATCCCCTAAGAGATGGAGTGTGCAGATGCACCAAAAATGGGTGGAGCTGAGTGTCAAGGTGTGGACTCAGCCATGGCCATTACTGCCCACATCCCCAGGCATTGCTACTTTAAGATTTGATTTCCAGAGAAGGATGCTGTGGAGAAGACCATAGGAACCTGCTGCAGTGAAGCAGGATGCCATCCCATTCGAGGCTACCCTCTGCCCACTTGTCCTTCCTCACACATGGGGCCAAAGGCACAGCTTCTCCAAGGGACATGTCAACACCTTGCAAATTCCCCTTCCTTCATCCCATCCTCAACAGTGATAGGAAGAATTAAAAAATACGGGCAGTGAGGGAGGAAGCTGGAGATGAGGTTCACCAACAAAGGTCACATCTCACCCATCTCAATAGATGAAAGCTAGGAAAATAAAGCCAGATCCACCTAAACAGCAAGCAGGTGGCAGTCACTAATAGAGAAGAAATAAACCTGTTTAGAAGTTGGAGGTGGCTACAAAAAAACACGGACAAACTGAAATGAAAGTTTTGAACAGTCCTTTCAAAGTAAAAGGTGTTTGAAATAAACCCTTAAAAACATTTCAAATGCTGAAGTGGGGGACGGGGAGTAGGTGAGCTGCTCCAGATATTTGGAGCCAGTATAATTTAATCTAGAGAGAGGATTTCTTGGATACTACTGACAAATAAGAGGGGGTGGGGGTAAAGATGGAAGCAGGACTTGGAAGGAATGGCCAATCTCAGATCCATTTCTGATTTTGGGTTGACCTGAAGCCTTAACCTCTGTCTGTCCCCATTTGCCCAGCTATAAACTGAGGTTACTAATAGGCATGTCCTCTCAAGTCCCCAAGGAGGGATAATAGGATAATGTATCCTATCTCATTGATGGAAAGCGTGTTGCTCCCGTTTTTTTGCCCTCCACCTTAAGAGGTCAGCCAGGTGTCCCGTTGAGGTCTTTTGGGGACCCTCCCCCATTTAAATGAATCCATTTCTTCACTCCATATTCTATTTATATGCTACATAGTAGGTGTGGTAGCACTTGAAACAGTGGCCCCTCCCTCGGGCTGACCACAGGTTTAAGGAGAGAGTCAAGGAATCAGGTACAGTGCCAAGATGGAGAAGCATGGCATGTATTGAAGCACAGATGGGGAGAGGTTTCCAGGAGAAGATAACGCCAAAATTACACTTCTTGCAGACAGACAGGCTGCGTATCAAGAATGGGAAGAGAAACTCAGGCCAGGAGAGCAGCATGCATGGAGGAGGAGGAGGAGGAGCAGGAGGAGGAGGAGGAGGAAATGGGTACATTGTAAGGTTTGTGGCAGAAATCTGGGGGCCAAGGTCAAAGTGAAAACAAAACCAGGAGTGGGGAACAAGAATTCTCCCAAAGAATGTGGGTGAAAGTCTAAGCCTAGAGTGGTTCTCCCCAACTGTGGCTGGAGGTCTGCAGCTAGCAATCATGGCAGCTCAGTGCTTCCTCCGAACCCACCCAGACTTCATTTATTCTTCTGAACAAGCATCCATAGCAAGCTTCTTCCATTTTCATTTCATGTGTAACTTGGGAAGTGTCAGTGTGAGCCAAGTACTTCACAGACCTTTACAACCTTTTACAGGTGTTTGGATTTCACCTGGGGTGTGGTCTGCAACCAGGATCATGAGATGTACATTTACCCTGCAGGCACCGTCCATCACACGGCTTATCTTACCTGTCCCTGAATAGAACAGTTTTTCAAGGAGCTGAGGGATAGGCACATAGGAAAACTCTTAGAAAAAGTTGAGAAAAATTAGGAAGGCATCTGGATGAAAATAAAAACCAAAACTCCAAATATATATGGGGGACAGGGTATGGAACCCTGATATATGTATGTGTCTCTCTTCTTGTCGGCCAGCTCAGCATTTGTCTAAGATATTGGGGTTTTTTTTTTTGTTATTTTTTAACAGCGTCATTAGTCATGATTGCATTAAACTATGCAACTGGCTAATTATTATGTGCTGGTGTCTTTCCTGGGAACATGCAACACACACACACACACACACACACACACACACACACACACACACACACACACACACACACACACTCTATTCATCCCAGAAAGGGAACCCACAACAGACCAAAGCAATGACTGTACCAAGTCCAACTTGGTCAACCAATGAGTTTTTGTTGGGCTTAGTAACAGAAGAATGGGTGAGGGGTCGCAGCAAAGGGGGAGGGGCGGTGCATTGTGGGAAAGTCCACATCAGCCCTAGAGGAGACTCATGAAAGCTGCAGCCCTGAAGCTCTCTGACTGCAGCTTGGCTGCTCAGCCCCTCCCCCCCAACAGTTGTTTGCCCCTTTTTATTCTGCTGTGGAGGGACCCTTGAGAATCTTCTGGGTCTCTCTTCTCCCAGGCATGTTACCTTCTCTTTATCTTCCTGAGCTCTTCATCGCTCTTGGCAAGATTCTGACTGAGACTGCCATACAACACCAACACTCCCTTGGTTCTGCAGCCCTCCTGCCAGGGTGTCATGCCAAGGAGAGGGAGCTGTGCCTTTGCCAAATGGGGTTCTGTTAAACCTAGCCCCCTTTTACACCATTGTTCTAGGCGTAAGGAAATTGATACCCTGGACCTTCTCAAGTAATTCAGGATGCTTACTGATGATACCTACTGGGTTTAAGGGTAATCACACCTCTCAGGTGATAGCTGAAATCACCTCCCTACTATCTACCTGGGCTGTGGCCAATGTTAGGTTCTGAGAAGTATAGCATGGACTGTGGAGACACCTTAGGTCCATGTGGGGAAAAGTATCTGTCCATTCCAAAAATGTAGGCTAGGATTCCCTCCACAGAGCATCAAAGAGTCTGAATGTTCATGCAATACCAACCTTGCCAGTGACTAGTGATCCAGGATAACTTATTGTAGTATTTGTTAAATTTTTTAATTCAAAATAAAAATTTTTAGCAGTTATTATATCCAAAGGTCATTAGTGAATGCTTCACAAATAATTGTTGAATTTTCCTCTCTTTCTTAGGTCCAGGAACATATAACTTGCCCAAAATATCTACCAGCACCAAACATCCACTGAGGCAAATGATCACATTAGAAGCATAAGGCAAAATTTGCAAACAAAATACCAGCAGCCTAGTGTGAAAAACCAATGGCTGGGGGTATAGCTTCACTGGTAGAAAGTGTGCTTAGCATGTCCAAGGCTCTGAGTTCAATGCTAGCACTAGAAGAAAAAAACTGAAAGGGAAAAAAAAATCAGTAATTATCCCTGTCTCCCACAGATGAAGAACTTCCACAGATCTTACAGGAGGCTTCACAGAATCCTCTGAAAATCATGACTCTTTGTCTGTATTACGTATGATTTAAAGATTTTTACAAAAACTTATGTGTATATGTATGTGTGTTTATGTGCATGAGTACAATTAACCATTACCATGGAGACCAGAGAGGGTTTCAGATACCCTGGAGGTGAAGCTACAGATGCAGGGGCTGGAACCGAACCAGGTCGTCTGCAGAGCAGTGAACGTTCAGCCACAAAGCCATCTCTCCAGCCCTATTTATTACTTACTTATTTATATGGTACATATTTTCCCCAAATTGCATTTTTTATTCAAAGTTTCCTTAGTATCTATAAAACAGAGATGATTTGCAGCTAATGTGTCAGCATGTGAGGCAGAAGAAAAACTACAAATAGTTCAAAGCATATTATTTTGTCAGTGATGCAAAGGGTAATTTCTTGAAGTTTATTACCAAAGTGAAACAACAGAACTTATGGCTTTACTCATTTTTATAATAATTTTTATGGTCGTTTTATATTGATTTTTAAAATATTTTTATTTTTAAGTAATTTAATAATAATTAAGTGATTTTAAAATAATGTTCATTAATATTGAAGATAAAATTATTAGTTTTGTTTGTTTTCTTGCTTGGGATTGAACCCAGGGCCTCACACATGCTAGGCAGGCGCTCTGGCTCTGAACTCCTTTTTACTTTACTTACTAATTGGCCTAGGCTGGCCTTAAACCCACTCTGTAGTGTAGTCCAGGTTGACATTCTCCTTCCTCAGCTTCCAAAGTAGCTGGGATTACAGGCCTGCACCATCAGGCCTGTTTTCAAATTTACATTTGCCTGGTATGATGTTGCAACATTTTTGTTATCAAGCTGACACTGAATACTTTTAAAGCTAATGGCTATGGGCCCTTCTCTCTTCTACTTCCCCTCAGTGGGGTTCCTGAGAATTTCTCACATTGGAAAAACTACTTTGTAAATTGCTCGAAAGTCCTGCAAGTGGCCTTAAGCCTCTCTTGATGACTTGTAGACTTTGCCTATGGGTTTTTTTTCTTTTTTGTTTATTTTTTTTTTTTACCAGTTATATATCTCTAATGAGAATCTTGTGTTCAAAAAAACAAACAAACAAACAACAACAACAACAACAACAAAAAACCCTTTGAGATTTCAAAACATTTTGGAAGATTTTGGGTTCAGATTTGCAACTGCTCTTTGGAATGACCAGTGGGAGAATCTTAGGGATGACTGTGGGAGAATCTTAGGGATGGATGACTGTGGGAGAATCTTAGGGATGACTGTGGGAGAATCTTAGGGATGACCACAAGGTAGAATCTTTGGATGACTCTTTCTCTTTTGATTTAGATAGTTATATTCTTTCTAGTTGTAATAAAACCGACTTGGGGTTTGAGATCACATATAATTTAGAGACAATTTACTGAAGAGGTTTTCTGAATACAAAAAAAAAAAACCAAAAAACAAAAAACAAAAACTTTCCAAGCACTCAGTCGGTAAAACAAGAGAATCTCAGAAAACACTGGAGCTGGCCGGCAGAGCTGTTTGACGTGTCAAAGGCCATGGCTTTGATGGCAGCAATGGAAAGTGGAAGGCGGGGAGAGTTTAGCACAAGCATTTGCATGTTTTCCTATGAAAGCAGGACTTGAGGTAGGCTCTACTAGAACTTGCACTAAACTTGTGACGTTTTCAGTAATTTTGGAGGAAGTATTTTCTCAATTTAAAATATTATTACTTGCCTAGCAAGCGCAAGGCCCTGGGTTCGATCCTCAGTTCAAAAAAAAATTATTACAATTTATGATAAGACTCCACTGAAGATGTTTTACATTTTTAAACAATGAAATAGAACTTTAGTATTTTTTTCTCTCTACAATTCTTCTAAAAGCTTCAAAACATAACTTTGAAGAATACATCTAATTTCACAAAACAAAAAGATTAAAAAATAAATCTATATTAAAATACATTTTTTAGGAAAAGCCCATGGCACAGTAATAATAGATATGGCTATAGCTAAAAAAATTAAAATATATGAATACGTCCTGAACATCACTGTTCCATTAGCAGTATTGTTTCATAGATAAATGATTTAGCAAACTATTTTTATTTTGCTTCCATGGACCCAAATGCATATTACATTGGTTTGGTAGAAAGAATTTCATTTTTGAAAATAACTTTTAAATAAAATCATAAGCCCATCAACAAAGTCCATATATTGTTGAATAAGTTAATATTTTATATTACATAGTTTCATTATTTCTAGCAGCCCTGTTATTTTAAAAACATGCCTCCCTTTAGGTGAAAAGTGATGTTGGCCTCCCTGATAGCAGGACTAAAACCCGAGGAATAGTCACCAAGAGATCCAAAATGAGAAGCAAAGAGACAGACAGAGAGAGGAAAGAAGACAATGGGGAACCCTCACAAAAACTAAGGGCAAATGACCCAATAACCCCCCAAAAGAGGATCCTTCTGGTGGGAATCGTCTCCTCCCCACACTCTGAATGGAATAGTCTGTGAGATGGAGAGACAATGTTATCTATTGTTCACTTTTCTGCTCATCAATTCATCTCTCATCCATTCACAGATTGACTCCATTGTGCTCCCAGGCGTATGTGCTCCCAGGCATATGTGCTCCCAGGCACATGATTAGGTTCTGGAGATGTGTGAAATGGAGTAAGACACACTGAACATATACACAGTCTAGTTCCAGGGCTAGATGAGGAAGTAAACAGTGGTGATGGAAGTGGGTTGGAGAGATTAAGAAGGAGCCCATGCATGTAGGCGTGTCAGGAACACCTACTCAGGGTGGGTAATCTGGGCTCTCTAGCTGGAGCAAATTGGCCCCGACAATGGGGTCAGTCACTGAGCTGCCTCCTTTTCACCTTCTTCTGTCTTCTTTTTCCTATCCCAGTGTTATGATGTCACAATTCAAGTCCGTGTGTATGTGTGTGTGTGTATAAAATCTTTGCATTTATTTTGTGATGTAAGGGGCATGCCCATGCCATAACACACTGTAGCCTGCAGGAATCTGTTCTCACCATCTACCACACGGGTCTTCAGCCACATGGGTCCCAGGGATCGAACTCAGGTTGTTAGTCTTTGTAAAACGTGCTTTTGTTTGCTGAGCTGGCTTTGATCTTGGTATTTTTTCCACAGTAAAAGAAAAGCAGCAATGTAGACCCTAAAGACTGAGTTCCCTTGGTATGGTTTCCAGCTCTTGTCTCATTCCTGTCTGGCTCAGTGTCCTGGAAAGTCATAGAGGACCCAGTAGCTGTTTCCTATGCCAGGTTCCTTGTGTGTTGTTTCTATACAGAGAAACAAATCCAATTCAAGCAAATAATGCTGTCATCGGGATCTTGTGCAGGCATCGGAAGGGAGGCAGCCAGGCCAATGGAGTGCTCTGTTTGAAATATCTTGCGATCTTCAGAAACATTTGTTTTTATTCACAAGTGTTCATTTGATGTTTCCCTGACCCATGCAGCATCCCAATGGGCTTAAGCCCCCATTTGTTAAAGAAACAGATGGGGAAACCAGTGCAGTTAGTGTTTGTTTTAGTGTTTAAGACAGCTTAGCATGAGATGGGAGTTTGGATATTGCAGGGAGCCGCACACTATTCTTAGCAGGCAAGAAAGAGAGAGCGTTGTGGGATCCATATGTCAGTGGAGAGACTAGAAGTGAGACCCTGCAAGTTAACTGGGGCCACATTTGGCTTAAAGGAGACAAGCCAAAGCAAGCCAGATGATGTGCTCAGAAGGCAGATCTTGCCACCTGCTGCTGATACCCACATATTTGCTCCATATTCCCTCATCTCACTCTTCAGATGGAAGTGACTGCACAGTCAGCCGAGCTACATCCCTCCAGGTGTCCCTAGTACTAGTCTGGTTTTGACAGAACAAAAAGCTAACATGAAGTAGTCCTTTTAATGAGGAGCTTAAAAATGAAACTGTTTGCAATATAAGGGTGAAGGGAACTGACAGGGATGGAGTACCTCAGAACATAGACATGGCCAGATGGGGAGCTGTGTGTCTGGGTCATGATAGGGTCTGTGGTCATGGGAAAGGAATGCTCCATCAGGAGCTGTGCTGCCAAAGGTTATGGGACATAGCTCTGTCAAAACCAAGACGACGCAGGAAAGGACCAAAGCTACCAATAGCCTGACCTCTAACTCTGTCTGGCCTTTCTCATTGGTCACACCTAAATGGGAACAGAAGATGAGAAGGGAGATGTAGTCTTAGAGGCCAGTGTCCCTTGGGTGGGGATGGGTGGAGGTTGTGGATAGATGTAGAAGGACAAACACAATAATAAATTTCTGACTCAAGCACTGCTGAGCTTCCCAACTCAAAACACTGCTTCTCCTCTTGGTAGCTCAGGTAGAAATAGTTCCCTATCAGTTTGATAGAGCTTTGGGTAGCAAACCTAAAGCTTTGTGGCTCCATCCAAATCTACAGTATGAGCAATGGCCTATGAAAACTAATTTCCTAGTCCTTCTAAGCCCGATAGCTATGACTATACATTGTGTAGCTGTGGGTGAGAGTTCAAATGGTATATATATATATATATGTGTGTGTGTGTGTGTGTGTGTGTGTGTGTGTGTGTGTGTATGTATGTAAGTACTGGAGTCTTCAGATATGATCTCTGCTCCCTTTTAAAAAGAGATCTCTAAACTGAGAATTAGAAAACCTGGATTTGTGTCCCATTTGTCTGTAGGACCTGTGGTAATTTCTCTTATGTTTCTCAAATAAGGACATGTTCATTTAACACCCCCCCCCCCATTCTGGGTATCTCTAAGGCAAAACCAAAGACTAGAAGGGTTGAGTTGCTTATAGAGGTAAATGTCCACACCAGACTCAGGGATGAGAGTACATGATGCAAGAGCATTGGATCCACTGAACATCCCATTGGCAGTATCAGAAGGTAGGTAGGTGGCTTGTCACCAAGGAGCAAGCTACTACCCATATGTGAACATGTTAGTCCTTCTAGGTGTCTCAGATGCCTTAGGGTCTTCCAGGCCAAGACTAGACCTAAAGATACAGACTCTGTTTTCCTTCTCTACTTCCCCAAGGGATGAGAATGGAGCTATTCTAGTGTCCTTTGTGTGAAGGCCTCCCAAAAGGGATTACTAGAAACACCTTCCTCCTATAATTCCCTCTGACCTAGTTCCAAGAGTATGCTGTCCCTAAAGGGTCATGAACCCTCATTCCTCTGCTCTTACCCACATCCATTGCAAGTACAGAGAATGACACTTTGAGAGCAGAGATAAATGAGGCTTAGAGAGATCTGGGAAGCAGAGGTCTGTTTTGCTCATGTTAACACATTCAGGGCAGAAATAGCCTCTGGGCCTAACTCTTTGAACTTCCATGGAGCACTAGAGTAGCAACCATGACAAGTTTCTGCCCCACGTGCCATTTTGTGGAGACACTGCTGAAAAAGGGAACACCACACCAGTCACACACCCAAAGAGCAATCAAGATTCCTGTTCATTGTTGCATGTGATAACATGTCTTGTTACAGGGTTTTCTTTAATGAATTTCTTAATAGGTGTCATTAAATATTAAGTGTTACATTGCTTCCTCTAAGGAAAAGTACTGAAGGAATCTGCTGCCAAAAAATAAATAAATAAATAAAAAGTATGTTCTGAAGCAGGCCTTCATTTTGTCCTCTGCAATCACACTGTAGAGTCTTGTTGACCTTGGGTGTGTCAGTTTCTTTGGCTGTGAGAACATGGGTCCCTCAAAGATGCAAGCCAAGAAGAGTAGGTCTTCATCCAAAGGAGGGAGCAAAAGACTTTGAGTTCTGAGAAAGGCACCAGACTCCAGAGGAAACATGTAATCATGGAGATAAAAACAATCTCAGCTTGTCAGCACCCCTTGTAGGGAATTAAACTCACAACTTCCATGTTAATGATTCTTGTGCGTTTAATGTCTTGGATGCCACCTCTGCAAATGTATCGCAGAGGGAGGAACTTTGCTTTGTAGAAATGTCTTATTAAGTGAATGCGTGTGAGTTTGTGCCAGTCACAACATGATTCTGGAAGCTCATTTAGAGCTATAGTTTTGGGGAGGGGCAACTGTGGAAGTGGTACTGTGTGGGGCTATTGTTGTTTTCTTGTGTCACTTTTACTAGTAGGAACTACTTGCTTCTTAGCACTAATTATTAATGTAAAAGTTTGCTGTAGGAAGCACTCATGGTGTGCTTTCTGCTAGACTCGATGTAGGCCATTCTAGATCATCCATTTAATGAACCACATGCAAATGTGAAGTCAGGTGTAGACCAACCAAGCAAGTGACATGGCTGCTTATCACAGCCAATAGCATGATTTGAATTCAGTACAATGTGTGGAATCTCTGTGATGACAGAGCAGCAAGTGACAGAGCATCCATGGGAAACATGAAAGGATTTAATTTCTCTTCAAAGTGCCTCACCCCACAAATCAACATCAGTGGCATCACCTGGAACTTTTAAGATGAATCTGAAGTGCCACCTTGGACCTCATGAAAAAAATTTAGTATTGCTCTGTTCTCAGGGTGGTGGATATACACAGTGAAGGTGGAAGATCATGGTTCCAGGGAACCAGTTCTCTAACTTCAATGCACACAAGGAGCACTTGTGTTGGAGACATGAAACCTGAAAGTTAAATTAGGAGTCAGTATGTTGTCAAAATCCCCATGTGGTTCCAGTGAACTCTGAGAACTTGTACCTAAAAACATGGTGATATTGGTTCATTAAACCTTGGAGAACTGGAGAATCTGGAGTCCAATCTTTCCAATAGATCTGAGGCCACAGCATATCTATGTACACATGTCCTGTACCACTCTGGACACCTCCCTTTGACGATCCTCTTGCATCTTCCCATGCATTTACACCTACCTCCGAGAGTTGGCCCACTGGTCTCTTTCTCTGCCTAGCTGTTCACTTGTAGCTTCTTTGGTGACTTGTTCCTACCTGCCTGGCTCCCAACTTTCTTATCTGATCAGGGAGTGGGGCTGGGTGATGGGAAAGATGGGGGGCTTTGTTCTGTATCTTCATGCACTTGAACAATGGTCCACAGATAAGGACCTCAGCAGTTCTTTGGGTTTAAAGAAAGAGGCCTTCCTTTCTTACCTTGGAGGTGTTGATGTCAATTGCTGTCTAACATACTGACACATAGACCCTTAATTCCCTTCCCCTCCTCTCAATATGATCAAGCCAGGAAGGAGAAGACTGTTGTCAAGGTCTGTTGGTAAGGTTTTAACTGACGCTATGGAAAGACAGGTCAAGTTGAAGCTATGGGTTTGTAATCAGGGCATTCCTGACAGATATTGACGTCTCCTACATTCCTTCTCCATCTCTCATAGCAACATGATACTTTCATTATTGGGTGCTTCGTGACAACTTTGCCCACTCTTCTTTGCAGCTAAATGGGAGCAGTCAAATAAGAGGGAACAGCAACTTCTAGGAACTTGCCTTGAGCTGTGTCTGCTGTTGTCCTTCTTAGCTTCTTCTCTCCTTGCTGCTTAGAATTCAGGGGCAGCCATCTTAGACCATGAAGATAGGGGTGCCTTGAAGGTGTGGAAGAGACTAGAGCTTTGAGATGCAGGATGTACATAATCAGGATGCCCTTCTATCTCATGCTGTTGGACATGACATGAGTTTCTACTCTGGAATGTAGACTTGTTGACACTAATCTCTGGTGATTTACTACCTACATATTCTTTTCCAGAACCCAACATTTCATACCACTTGGGTTTTTTGTTTTGTTTTGTTTTGTGTTCGTGTGCGTGTGTTTATTTTGTTTTCCAAATTACAACACAAGGCTCTGAGGTAATGCATACAAGGCTCAGCGTGGAGGGAAACCATACCAGGAGCACCAGATCCACCCCACACAATGGTGAGGGAAAGGGGCCTGCTGGTCACCTCTAAGAAGCAAAAAGGAAAACATGGAAAGACTCAGCTTTCAGATTCAGCGCTTGCCTCTCCTTCACTGAGAGATGAGTTGTTTAGCTCTGTATCCTAGGTTGTCTGCTGTTTTATCATAGCCTGGCCTAGAGAAATGGTGAAAAGCCATTCAGACCATGGCAGTTAGGGAAAAAGCCAGAAAGCAGGCTCTGTGGTCCTCATAAGCATTGGGACTGTTTATGGTATGCTCTGACCCAAGCTGAGGTGGTACCCAAGGCCAAGAGCAGTGGATCAAGTGATATACTGGCCCCCTTGGGTCATTCACATCCAGTTCTGCCTGCTCTGTAACCATAAGACTGCCTGCTCCTGCCAAGCTTTCACAGCCCCCATTATGTCCCTTACCCAACAGCCCTGCCTACAAAGGAACCTAAGGAAAATCATCTGAGTGGTGGCCTTTCAGGGATTAGGGACAGGGAAGCAAATAAACTTTTCTATCTGGACAAAGGAAAGATAAGGAGAGATGGAACTGGGGGCGGGTCTGGGCCTGAGTTGGACCCCCAAGCTCCTCAGTGTGACCAAGCCTCAGCACAGCTGTGACATTAGCAGCCATCGTTTGAGGCCCAAAGATAATTCTTCAGATCAAAGCAGCCCTGTCTTTAGACAATTAGAGTAAAATTGAAGCTCTCCTCCAAAAGAAACACATGCTCTTGTTGTGTTTTCCCCTCCCCCACCCCTGCCTTATTTGATTCTTTATGAACAAATTGGTTTTCAGGGCTATAGAAAGAACTGATTGGAAGCTTAAATTCTCACTCTCTGCCCAGGGGTGGATTCATGGGGGTGAACATGTTACATCTGACTTCTTTTTTCCCTTCTTCTTCTTCTTTAAATTGATATCCAAGAATAATAGAGGACGGAAGCAAAGCTGATCAGGGTGAATAAAGTCTCCTTTTAAGCGGAAGCCACCCCTCCCCCAGCTCCCCTCCAGAAAAGCCAGACTGTAATTGCTTGCAATCACTCCGCACAAATTGTCTGCTCGTGTTTGCTTTTTAATTTTGTATAATCTGGTCCATTTCACTCTCTCTGCCTTTGAGCTTAACCTTCCTCCTTCTCCCTTCCTCTTGTTGGAGTCTCTCTCTTCTCTTCTCTCTCTCTCTCTCTCTCTCTCTCTCTCCCTTTCTTCTCTTCTCCATTCAATTCTTCAAGATTTAAAATTATTACTAATTTCTAATGATATTTGATGGCTTTTCCTAAGGCACTTAGAGAAAAAACAGGGGCAGGTATACTGAATGGAATAGGTTTAGCATGCATTGTCTTAAATGTTCATTTCTGTGTCCAAAGTAATTTATGCATTAATACTGTTTCTTGAGTTGTAGTATATATTTTAATAAATTGATGTTTGACCCCAGAGTAGGCAAAAATGAACCAGAATGATAACGAAGACTGCTCAGAGTGATGGAGCATCTTTTCCGGGATGTAATGCAGCAGGTGTGTGGTTCCCAGCACCCCCTGGCTGCAGCTGCTCTCTTAGCAGTGGGAGCTCCTTGTGTTTGGCGTGGTATGCTGTCCACTCCATCCAAGGATCTCTTAGTCCTAGGCCTGTGGTTTGCTTTCATGAGGGCTGATGAACCTAAGGAAGATGTGTTAACCGGAACTTCTTAACTTTCCAACAGTATAAAAGAATGGGGATGTAAGAGGTAAGGGGAGACTGGGATACAGGCAAGCCCAGAGGCAAAATCCCCAGCTGGCAAAGAATGAAACAAGGAAAGGATGCTGAGATGGATAGTATTAATTGTCTACTTGACAGGCTCTAGAATTGCCTAGGATGGGTGTCTCCAGGCACACTTGTGAGGGATCATCTAGATTGAGGTTAGCCTCTGAAAATGGTTAAAGGGACTACCTCAATTAGGTTAATTGATATGGGAAGACCCATTGTTCCAGTTTACTTCCCTGTTACTGTGATGACCCAAGCAACTTGGGAAGGAATGGGTTTGTTTCGGCTTACACTTCCAGTTTACAACGCATCACTGAGGGAATTGAGGAAAGGAACTCAAGCAGGAACCATGGAGTAGCTGGAAGGATGGTATTTGCTGGCTTGTTCTCTAGTGTACTTAGCTAGCTTTCTTCTGTAGCCACTACTCACTTCCCTAGGGATGGTGCCACCCTTGGTGGACTGGGCCCTCCCACTTCAATCAAGACAGTTCCTTACAGACATGGCCACGAGCTAATCTGATCTAGGGAATGCCTGAATTGAGATTCCCTCAGATGATTCTAGGCTGTGTCGAGAGGACAGCGGGAGCTCGCAGGGATACTACCTTCACTGTGTGGGGGCCATTTTCCTGTGTGGAGTCCTGGACTGCAAAGGAGAAAATGAACTGAGCACAAGTGTTTGGTGCTCGCTTTGAGTCCTGATTGCGGGGGCAGTGGGACTGCCAGCTCCTGCCGCCTTAACTTCTCCACTGTGATTTACTGCTCCCTGGAACTGGGAGCCAGAATTAACCCTCTTTCCCTGAAGTTGCTTGTGGTCGGGCAATGGGGAAAGAAACTAAGACATAAGTGAATGGCCAGTGGCACCAATGAGGAAGCAAACACAAAAGGAAAGGCACAGGTTACATGTGACAAAAGAGGTAAGACTCAGCTCAGTGCTGTGTCTCGGTTCTCGGAGACCCGTAGGCTGTTTTCCTCAGAAAGAGGAGCTGAGTGTCTGAGAAAGCACTTCCGGGAGCCAGAGGAAGGAGGTTCAGCGGTAGTTGAGTCTTGCTTCTGATCTGAGCTGGCTGCTCCTAGCACACTCAACCTCTTTGTTCCTCTGTTCTGTCTCTGTGCAATCAGGCTGGCTGGTGGTCCTCGTGGAATTGCTCACAGCTGTAGAATGCTTGGCACGGTTTGGGTGTCTGGCAGATGTCAGTCAGGATAGAATTGGGAAGCAGATAGTTATAAGTATAACCATCCCTCCTTAGCTGCAGCTATGGTTATTCTCAGTTAATTGTGATCCTAAGAAGTTAAATACAAGTTGCAGAAATAAATAATATGTTTTAAGTTTGTTCTGTTCTATAGAGAGTAGTGAAACCTTATACCATCTCGCCCTGGTCTATCAGCAATGTGACTCATCCTCCTTTGCAGAGTATCCAGGCAGTATATGCTGCTAATCCATTAGACATTTGATAGCCATTTGAAGCATCAGATTGACTGTTGTGGTATTAAAAGCCTTGTGTTCAAATAACCCTCAAGTTACTTATTGCCCCGAAGCACAAGAGTAGTAATGTTGGCAACTTTATTTCGGTGTGTCATTGTTGTTGTTCTATTTTAGTATTGTTGCTAATTCCTGAGTATGTCTAATTTATAAACTAAGTTTTGTAGTCAGTATGTATGCCTGGAAACTAAAAGATAGTATATATAGGGTTTGTTAGTATGTTGTGTTTCAGGCATCCACTGGAGTGGAATATATCTCCCACAGGTATGAAGGTGACTACTGTATTCTGGAATAAGTTGTTGATTATAAGCACTTGGCTTTGCCCAGTTGTGGGGGAACTGGGGAGGTAAGGTATGGAATGTGTGTTGAATCACAGAGAAGCCACTGATCCTCGTGGGACTCGCTCACTGGGGGCAGTTAGTGAATGTCTAAAGAGTCAACACCAACCAACAACCCTACACAGTTTCACCTAGCAAGAAAACCTGTTCTGTTTTTATGACACTAATATTGTCCTGATATCAAAGACAGGCAAGAACAACCCAAGGCAAGTGTGGGTGGTAAGGGCAAGCACAGGTGGTAAGGGCAAGTGCAGGTGGCACAGGGCAAGCACAGGTGGTGAGGGCAAGTGCAGGTGGCACAGGGCAAGCACAGGTGGTGAGGGCAAGTGCAGGTGGCACAGGGCAAGCACAGGTGGTGAGGGCAAGCACAGGTGGCACAGGGCAAGAGCAGGTGGCACAGGGCAAGAGCAGGTGGCACAGGACAAGAGCAGGTGGCACAGGGCAAGAGCAGGTGGCACAGGGCAAGAGCAGGTGGCACAAGGACAAGAGCAGGTGGCACAGGGCAAGCACAGGTAGTACAAGACAAGCACAGGTGGCACAGGGCAAGCAAGCACAGGTGGTCCAGAAGAAGTGTGGGTGGTATTCCTAATGAACCTTTAACACATTAGAAAACAGATCCATCACCACATAAAAAGAATTATGTACTGTGACCAAATGGTTGATTCTAGTACCCCAAGATGGGTTAAAATTTAAAGACCGACCAATATATATTATAATCCACTATATTAAAGAACTTAGAAGTGTCAGCCGGGTGGTGGTGGCACAGACTTTTAATCCCAGCACTCGGGAGGCAGAGCCAGGCGGATCTTTGTGAGTTCGAGGCCAGCCTGGTCTACAGAGTGAGATCCAGGGAAGGCGCAAAGCTACACAGAGAAACCCTGTCTCGAAACACCACCACCACCCCAAAAAAAGTAGAGTCACATGCTCTTATCAATTGCTGTAAAGGGTCTTTCAACAGAATTTAGTACTCATCCATGATTCTTTACAAAGCTCTTAGAAAAAGGACATTAAAATCTTCCTCAGCTTCATAAATAGCAGTTATAGAAGCCTATATAATGCTAACCACAGAGTCCTGAAAGTCTTGGTTGGCATGCTGAGGGGAAAGGGAAGGAAATAAGGAAAGGAGGGGAGAAGAAAGGATGGAGGGAGAGAAGAAATGAAAGAAGAGAAGAAGGAAGGAAGGAAGATGGGGAGGGGAGAGGAAAGGAAGGGATTGGAGGGAGGAGAAGGCAGGGAAGAAGGAAGGAAGCTCAGCCTAGAAGTTCTCAGAACCCCCAAATATAATAGTAATAAAACCTCCTAGAATAAGCAAGTTCATCACAGTCACGGAGTACAAGAAAAATATAAACAAAGTCAGTTGTATGTCTGTATGATGCCAAGGAAAACTAAAATTAACATCACACTGTCACTTATGATACCTGAAAGCAAGAAATACTTGGCTGCCAATCGACCAAGGTATGTGCAGGACTTGTTCCCTGAGAGGTACAAGATGCTATGGGAGAACTCAGAGGCACTCTGTGGACAAGATGCACCAGATTGTCAGGTGGCGAGACTAGCTACAGAAGATGGCCAGCTCCCCTCAGAGTAGTGGCACGTAAGCTCAAGGTTATTCCTATCAAAATCCCAGGAAGTCATTGTTGCTTGTTTGTCTGTTGCAAATTCAAGCAACAGGATTTTTTTAAATGCACACAGAAAGACAAAGAACGATTCTAGCAATGCTGAGGGAGAAGACCGGGGCAAAAGGACATCATGGCCCTGGACCTGAAGACTTCTTACAGAGCTGAGGCAGTCATCACCATAGCCATCGTCACACAGATGGATTTGGAAGAATAGAGAGCCTGGAAACAGACCTTTGTGACTATTTCTCAATGATTTTGACTTTCAGCCAATGTGACAGAGGTATAAAAGCAGTCCAGTGGAGGAGAGCCGGACTTGCAGCCAGTGTTGCTGGCACAGTTGGGCACCCATAGGCAAACAAAAATAAAACTCAACCCAAGTCCAGCTTGCATAGACAAGTGAATTCCAAGTTCATTACAGAGCTAAAATATAAATCATAGAACTTGAAAAAGACTTCTTGAAAAAATCTTTTCAGAAGAAAGACTCTCCAGGATCTATAGCTAGCCAATGATTTCTTAGATAAAGCCAAAAGCATGATTCATTTTTAAAGTAAAAATTACTAAATTAGGGCTGGAGAGATGGTTCAGCATTTCTGAGTACTTCCAAAGAACCTGAGTTTGGTTCCTAGCACCAATGTAACTCTATCTTCTGGAAATCTGACCCCCTCTTCTGGCCTCTGCTGGGACTTGCACAAGTGTGACATTCCTTCACCTAAATTCACACACATACACATGAAATTTTTTAAAATCTTTAAAAATGCTAAATTGGACTTTACCAAAATCAAGCACTGTTTTACGAAATGTTTTAATGGAACAGTGAACAGACCACCTGCAGATTGGAAGAAAATATTTGCAAACCACATATTCAGCAGAGGAACAGTGCCCAGACTACAGAAAGAATTCTTACAACTCAGCAGTATTGAGGCAGGTCAAGGGAAAAATAGGTAAATAACATGAACAGAAATTCACCAAAGATGGGGTACAGATGTCAGATAAGCACATAGAAGAAGTATGTTCAATGTCATTAGCTGTTCTGAAACTACAGATTAAACCTATGATGAGCCAGCATGACAAGCATGTTAGAATGGATAAAATATGAAATATATCAAATTCTGGGGAGAATGCAGAGCAGCCAAATTGGATTTTGCCGGTGGGGTTGTAAAGAGACACCAGAGGTCTTAAGACAGAAAACCGTGTGATTCAAGATACATCTCAGTTGACAGTGGGGTTACCTCCCCATGAAGCCATCCTAAACTGAAGACATAAATCAGCTGGGTGTGGTCACATCTGCTTGTTATCTCAGCACTAAAAGGCTGAAGAGAAATGACTCAGGAGTTCAAGATCATCCTTGGCTACATAGTGAGTTCAAGGCCAGCCTGAGCTCTATGAAACCTTGTCTTACTAGAGGAATAATAAAAACCTGGGAAACAGCAGCAGGAAGGAGAGAAAGGAAATAGCGTAGCATACTTTGAAGATATATTTAGTGCAATATTTAGACAACTATTTAATACAGCTATCCTTCTGGAGTGTCATACTTAGTACAAAGTGTGCTGTGGAGTGTGACTCACACTTGTGATTGTATGACTGACAAGGGACTGACTCTCACTAACACTTTCCATCAACACACAACTGTATGAAACTACAGCAATAGTCCAAGAAAAGATCACAATTCAAAGTTCATTTCCACTGAATATGTATTGTTTTTTTTTTAAAGCTCCATTGTGAGGTTGAAAAATCACAAGTTGAACCACTGTAAGTCAGTGACCATCCATATAAGACCTAGCCTAGCAACTGCATTCTTGGGCTTTTATACCAAAGGAATGAAAACTTACACACACACACACACACACACACACACACACACCAAAACAAAACAAAAACCCTCTGCAAGAATACTTGTGGCACTTTCATTTGTAATAGCTCCAAAGATGTAAATAGTCCAGATGTTCTTCAAAAAAAAAAAAAAAATGAATGGTTGGTCGACTTATGCATATTCACTCTGTGGACCACTACTCAGCAATAGCTATGGTTCTAATTACATGATCTTCTCCAACTGGCAAAGTCACTGAAATGCTGAATAGATTGATAATAGCCTACTATCAAGAAGAGAGTTGGGATGGAGGAAGTGGGTATGCCCATGAAAGGGCACTCAGAGATGGGGAGAGGGACAGAGCTGTACCTTGCCCTTACTTCACCCATGTCTGCTTCTCCATTGATATCCTGTCCTGTATCCTTTGAGGAAAATAGGTAAAAGGTATGCTGTGGTTTGAATGAGAAATGTCCTCTGAAGGCTCACGTATCTGAACACTTGCTCTCCTGTTGGTAGCTCTGTTTTGTGAGGTTCTTATACCTTTAAGGAGGTGCAACCTTGCTGGAGGAAGTGTGTCACTAGGGGTTGGCCTTAGGCTTGCATAGTCTGGCTCCATTTCCAGCTCACTCTCTCCTTCCTGCATGTGGATGGGAATGTGACCCCTGAGCTTCCTGCTCCAGTGCCTTGCTTCTGTTCCTCTCTGCCATGACTCTTATCCATCTGGAACTGTAAGCCCAAAGAAACTCTATCTGCTATTGATTACTTTTGATTATAAAATTTTATTACAGTAATGGAAAAGTAACTAATACAAAGTAATGGGAGTTTTTTATATTATTATTATTTCAGTTGCTTGTGGATCCACTGTTATCTCAAAATTTTTTTTTTAAAAAAGAAAGAAAGAAAGAAAACAACAACAACCAAAACAAAACAAAAGAGTTCAAAGGATCCTATTATTCTCTGGCGTTTTCCATGTTTAATTTTTTAATATTTATACTTTGATGGGCTTATTCATGGTAGCCGGCTCACTTTATATGTTTTAAATACTCATTCATTCTTTCATCTTTCCTCCATGTCATTTCTTAATTGAGCATATAGGAGGGAGAAAAGGAAAGAAGTGAGTGCCCCAAAGTGGGGTGATGACTGACGAGCTCAGTTATCCAGGCAGGCTAAGAGGAGCACCGTAGAGGTGATGGTTGCCTTCTCATCATAGGCAAGTTCAGGTGTGCCTGACATGAGGCCTTGCTGACATGTTTCAGTGTCTTAGTCAGGACTTCTGTTGCTGTGAAGAGATACCACGACCATGGCACCTTTATACGGAAGCCTTTAATTGGGGCCAGCTTACAGTTCAGAGGTTTGGTCCATTATCTCCATGGGGGGAAGCAGGCAGACATGGTGCTGGAGAAGGAGCTGAGAGTTCTATATCCAGATCAGCAGTCAGCAGGAAGAGAGAGACACTGGGCCGGACTTGAGCTTCTGAAACCGCAAAGCCCACCCCAGTGACACATTTAATCCAACAAAGCCACACCTACTTCAACAAGGCCACATCTCCTAATGGTGCCACCCCCTGTGGGCCATTTTCATGCAAACCACCACATTCAGTTACACAGGTTAATTGTTTAGAGCAAGAATGGGCCACTAGAAATCACTTTTAGTGTTTTTATTGAAGGAAAGATATCTTACCAAAGTATAGGAAAATGAGCTCAAGTTTGGAGGGATAAGGAATGGGGGTGGGGCATGAGAAGAAGTGACTGACAGTAGGGCCAAGTTGCTCATGGGTGCCAGATAGAAAAGAGGTGAGCCCAAGAAAGCCATCCACATGCTGCAAGAATTGTATTTGTATGTCTTAGCAGGTAATCTCCGTAGGCCTGAACATTATATTTTAAATGATGATGGTAAAAGAGAGAGGACATAAGGAGCAGGGAGGGCAAGAGGGGGTGAGGAAGGCAGAGAGAGGTTGGGGTGAGGGAAAGAGAGCTTTTTGGGAGGATTTTTTTTTTCTAGTTGCCTAAAGAGGGGATAGGAAAATGTATCCTGTGGGTAGTATTTGTGACAAACCAAAATGGTTCAGGCATCATCTACAGCATACTAAACAACAGAATTTAAGCACTGCTCAGCTAGGTCATGTGTCAGTCTTCTTCTGACACATGAATGATGCTGGCATGGAAGGGATCCACAAGCCAAGACAAACGGGCCAGTTCTGAGCTAGCCTGTGTGTTAAGATTCGTCCCCAAATTCTCTCCTGAGTCACCACCATAAAGCCTAATTTTGTAGGTGACTGACCGTGATTCAGAGCAGTTTCACAGCCTCTCTAGGACCATTCCTGAGCAATATAGACCCACATGGGTGGAAAGAAACCTTAAAGCTCAAACATTGTAGTCAAAGACAGGGGCGGGCTCTCCAAGAAATGAAGAACAGGATTTCACTGTCTTCCCTACTTGGGGCCAGGAGGTCCCAATGAGATCTTTTCTCATTACCTCTTGCTTAATTGCTCTGGTCTGAGAGGGATGCTATCCCATGAAGGAAAACAATCAGCTTCCTCCATAAAAGTCCTCTACGATCAGCACAGAAATATATAGCTTAGGTGGGATACTGGAGGACAAGGAGATAATGGAGCTCACAGCCTACTCAGAAGCACAGAATTCAGCTGGCTCAAATGGGACAGTCTTCTCCATTTCTAACTACTAGAGGCTCATCCTTCCTCGCAGGCATTATCCCCAAGTCTTTTCCTCAGTGTTTGGATCATCCACTACATCATGCTTATGGGGAATTAGGGGTCAACCCTTTGCCTGGCCATTCAAGTATTCTGCCTGGGATAGAGTTACATAACTTAAAGGGGGAAGTAGGCAGAGAACTTCCAGGATGACAGTATATGCACATGTTTTCCCTGTAGATGATACCTAGTAACACTTTCTAAATCAAGAAATTGTTAAATTAATCTTGATTAAGTCTTTCTGCCAGACAGGTGGGTCCTTTTGTCCAGACCCAGGAACAACTCTTTATTAAGTTTGAGGTTCTAATTATAGTTTTTACTTCTTTTATTTTTGAGATTATAATACAATAACATTATTTCCCCCTTCTCATTCCTCCCTTCAAACCCTCCTATATACCTCTCTTAGCTCTCTTTAAAATTCATGGCCTCTTTTCTCATTAATTGTTGTTACATAGAGATGGTAATTTTAATCTCTCAACCTACTTTTCACGTGATTTAGTAGTCTTTAGCATTAAGCCTTCTATGCAGAAGAAAGACCATTTCAGAGTTTCTGCTGCTCTGGGTGGTTTCTGGTGGAGGCAGTCTCCATGATACCCCAGTTGTCTATGCTCTTGTTTTGCATGTAGTATGGAAAATGATCTCTGCTCACCATACAGGCCTTTTTTTTTTATACTACAGAAGAAAATGGATCGATGGCTGATGGAGTAAATAGATATATAGATGAATTGCATAGATACATGAATTTATGGATAGATAGAAGGATGGATGGATGGACAGATGAATAGATGGGTGGGTGGTCAGAAAGAAGAAAAACCCTCTTCCATTTGGAAACTTCTATCTCCAGTTACTTTATTAATTCAATACACTGAGGAAGCTTTCTTTCCTTCTAGGGACTTGAAAAGAGAAACCAGGAACATCAATAAAATGCCCCTGTCCCACGACTCTGCTGGGTCTTCAGGAAAGTGAACCCCTCAAAAGCGACAAGATATCCTCGCAGAGTAGGCAGAAGGCTCCTGAACTGAGAGGAGCTCTCCCACCCAGTGGCCCCATCAGGGGAAAGAGACAGCCTGGTCATGTGTTCTTGTCAGGGGCTGTCTGGGACTTCCAGCCTGGATTCCTGAAAACACCTGAAAAACAAGTTGTTCTAGGTAAGTGATATTTTTTGCTTCAATTTCTTAAAAAAGGAAATGAAGAATTAAAAAGAAATCATCAATGCATTGAAGTTAATTAAGAATAGGGCACGCACCATCAGCAGGTAGACTGCTGGGAGGCACTAGCTAACCCTGCCACCCCACATCCTTCCCCCAAATCACACTGATGCCCTCAAAAAATAAATTGCTACCAGCTTCTTAACAAATAAACCTTTGAGGAAAAAAAGAGCAATATTGTTTAAAGGGAGGAAGAAAATTACAAGTGTATGTTCTCAGGACAGAGTTTTAAAAGCCATTTGTAGCTGATTCACGACGCTCAAAGTAGTCAGTTTTCCATTTGAAATTCTAATAAGTCCTTTGAATGGTTTGGAGCTTCTCACAAAGTAAAGGGAATGGAATGACTTAATTGAACTCAGAGGTTGGGCTGCCTTCTTTATGGGCATCTGGGTCTGCCTAGTGGCACCTGTACGCCCATGGAATGACCTGGAATTGAAGTTGTCAATAAAAGTGAATACAGACTAGGAAGAATGACCAGGTGACCATCATGTGTATTATGTTGTATGTTACTGGGGTGGAGGGATCTTCATTTTGTACCCCCTAATTTGTGTGGTCCTGTGATGTGATAAAGAATTGGATGAACTGTCTCTTCTGCCATGCTAAGAAACCTTCCTGTTTCCAATTGTTGTGATGAGGAAGACACAGATACTGAGGAGCGTTTAGCCCTCACAGACCACAGGGACAGTTTCTGTGGACTAAATACCTCCCCTTTGTTGTGGAACAAGAGCCTGGCATGAAAGCCAGACCTCAGTTCCTATCAGATTTTATGAGCTTATCCCATGTGTGGTAGACATGGAACAAAACTTCAGGAGCCAAAGGGAAAAAAAAAAGATGTGTTGCAATTTGTAATGACAGCTTCTGTTTTTAATTTACTTTTTTTGAGAATTTCATAAGACTCTATGATATTTACATCATTTCTACCTCTTCCTTTGCCCTCCAAATCCTCCTTTCCCCCCTCAAATTCAAGATGTTTATTATTGGTGTGGTGTGGTGTGGTATGGTGTGTGTAAATACAGCCTGCTGAGACCATTTAGTGTTGATAATATGTGTTGTATTTATTTGTTTGTTTTGATGGATGACCACATGGCAGTGGATAACCCATCAGGAGTTTGTCCCTTGAGAAGACTGATTCCCACCACCCCCCAGCATCCATTAATTACCTATAGCTCTTCATCTAGGGGTGGGGCCTTGTGAGATTTCCCCATCCACACTGACTGCCAACAGGTATTATTTTTCTGGTCTTGTTTAGGCAACACTATTGTTAAGATTTCAAAAAAAAAAAAAAAATCCTGCCGGGCAGTGGTGGCACATGCCTTTAATCCCAGCACTCAGGAGGCAGAGGCAGGCGGATCTCTGAGTTCGAGGCCAGCCTGGGATACTAAGTGAGTTCCAGGAAACGTGCAAAGCAACACAGGGAAACCCTGTCTCGGAAAAAAAAAAAAAAAAGATTTTGTGGGTACAGCCTCCCTGCAATATATGAGACACTATTTTGCAGCAGATGTCTGGGTCCTCTGGCTCTTACAATTTTTCCACCCTCTCTTCAGTGTTCCCTGAGCCTCTGGTATGGGGCTTATGCTGTGGATGTATCCGCTGAGATTGTGCATCCCATGGTCAGTTGTCCGCATTTGTCTGCATTTGGCTTTCTGTAATGGTCTCTATGCTGCAAAAAGAAGCTTCTTTGATGAGGGGTGAACGGCTACCTTTGCACTTAAAGGTTTGGATCTAGAACAAATTCTGTCTTATGTGTGGATCCTAGCTCCACTTGTAAATCATTTGTGGAAAAGGTAGGTAGCTGGACAGGAGAGAGAGCTCAGTAGCAAACAGTGCATACTGGTCTTACAAAGCCGAGAGTTTGGTTCCCAGCCTCCATGTTGGGCTGGTCACTAAAAGCTGTAATTCAGATCTAGGGAATCCAGTGTCCTTTTTTAATCTTTCTAGGTGCCTGCAGGCATGTGTATATACTCTCACATATACAGGTAATTTAAAATAAAATAAAAAAAAAAATAGGTAGTATTTTCCTGGCATGAAAGTTCTTGATTTTCATGAATCTGATCTTGAAAAAGATAAATCAAGGCCCAGGTCAGTTTTCTCTAGCAGTTATTTTTAAGTGGCCAATGCCTAATGGTCTGGGTTTTCCAGTATTGTATAAATGATGAGAAAGTCTTGACAATTTGCAGAGATTTGTGGCTGAACAGATAAGATGTAGCTCATACAAATGAGATCCATACTTTCTGTCGGGTTTCTAGTTTCCTCCTACCTCTTTGCCATGAACAGCTGGGTTTTTGTTTATCTGTTTATTGTCTGTTCATTGCCTTACTTGCTTGGTTTTGGTGAAGGGAGCCTTTAACTAGAAAAGGAAATAGTTGGTAGGCACACTCAGAGTATGCTGAAGGATAAACAGAACGAGAAGAAATGAAAACAAGTGTTCTCCAATTCTTTGGAGAAGTCTGAATGATGGTGTATTTGGTGCTAACTAACCTGAGTAAAATTTCCAGAGAAACCACTAGACTTGGTGGGCCTGGTGATCCAGTGACTGTGTTACAGAAGTCAAAGAAGTATATTTAATGAATTAAGCTCTCATGAGGTTTGTAATCTTTGGGAACTGACATCGACTTCAACATTCTTGCTTGCTTAATTAAGTCTACTAATGGTGAAAAGAGCCCACCAAATTCCCACCATCCTTGACAGATTTTCAAGAAGAACATACTTGTGTCTAGCTTTTTTCTTTAGAACGAGAAGTTGGTAGTAAATTGAAAGCAAGATCATGGGATGTAATACAGCATTTGAGAATGATCCAGTTCTCTACACCTGCCTTACAAAGCACCCATAATGTGATGGTATCAAATGGCATTGGTTGTGTGTGTAGGATGTCCTTGAGTTCTGTGGGTGGAAACTGTAGGTACAGAGCAGTTGGGGAGATCCATCTCTGTTCTTGATGTCTGGTACTTCTCTGGGGGACTCAAGATGGTGAGGACACATAGCCAAGACAGTTCTGTCTGCAGACTTCTCCACATGGGGTCTGTACCTGAGAGTTTCATATATTCACAGTGGCTCTTTAGCTTCCATACCTAGCACTTTGGCCAGGATGGCTTAACTAGTGTGAATGGTGAATAGTGACCTTCTAACCTAACAACTAGAATTAGCCAGAGCAAATATTCTAAGGTGAGGGGAGAAGAGCCTTCTAGGCCCCTTAAAATATGGACCCAGGTTGGCACAAGATCACTTCCATCATGTGCTGTTGGGCAAAGTAGTCATGAGCTACTTTGGGAATGGATCAGTATACCTAACCCCACACTGGGGGACAAGGTACAGAACGCAGCAGGTGATAACCTCTTTGGAAGCAAGCATTCCTTTGGAGTCCGTGTCCAGAGGACCAAGTACCAACCCAATAAATCAGCTATTCTGTAAGCAGACATCTATTCTGCCAATTACAGGTAGACAACATAAATAATAGATATTGTGTGTTTTAAGTACAGTTTGACATGAAACACTCATGCAAATACACACATAGGCTCGCTTGCTCTCTTCTCTCTCCTCTCTCTCTCTGTCTCTCATATGGTAAATCCAGCTAAAGGAAAGAATTATCCAGCAAGAGGAACAGAAGTGTCACTATAGGGAGATTGTTAAGCCACATTTTGAAGAATTAAGTCAGAAGAGTGAATATCTAGTGCGTCAGTAGAAATGTTAACCCTTGGCCAGGCATAGGAATACATGCCTATAATCCCAGCTACTTGGAAGATTACAAGTTCAAAGTCATCCTGGGCCACTTAGTAAGACCCTATTTCAAAGTAAGATTTAACAAAAATGTCTGGAGATGTGATTCTGTTAAAAGTACTTTTGTAGCGTTGGGGAGGACCTGTGTTCTATTCGAAGCATGGAGGGACAAAGAATAGATTACCGTCGCTTGGAAGGCATTAGCAGGGGACAGTGTCAATGCAGAATGAAAAGCCCTTGTCCTCAGACTCACTCCATTGGAAACCCTGAAGTTCTTTCTCAGAACATGAGCTTCTCCCTTAAAGTAAATGGAACAAATGAAAGATCCTGCGCTCTGGGGCTCTATGGCATCGAGAAGAGTAGCTGCTTTGCTTGGCTGGTGTGTGGAAGAGATTCCTCTATGGCAGAACCTCCTGGTTAACAGAGACAAGATTCCTGCCTCTTATCTTGAACAGCTGCTGCTTCATGAGACAATGCCTGTCACCACAGCAGGCTGCGAACCTGCCAGAACTACCTGTCATGTCTTGCATGTATCAGATTTCAAAGGTGCTTCCTAGAGACGGTGCATTATATTTTTAATGTGATTTAAAAAATTGAAAATGGTGATTTTTATATACAGATGTTGATGAAAGATGTGTTTTAAAGAAGTAAATTAAAATCTCATTAATATTTCAGTGAGAGTATTTTGTGCTTATCTGTTTCATCTCTATTTTTGACCTATGGCTTAGAGTTCGAAGCAGGAAGAAGATGGTAAAATCTGCTCACCATAAAATGTTAATTATAACTAAATTACAGCACAAGCGTTCAATCAGCCACATTAATTCTACATAAAGTGAATTATTGTAGCAGAAAATTTTGAAATGTGACTGAATTTTGTAATCTTCAGTCTCTCTCTCTCTCTTTTAACCTCTTGCACTAAACCTGATTCCCATGTGTTTATCCCAGAACCCCAGAGTCCTTTGTGGAATGGCAAGCTCACTCACCTGACTCTGTTTCGAAAGATAAATTCCCTGTGCAGGCCTCACCTCTCTGGATGGTTCTGAGTTGGACTTAGGTGTCTGTGCTCTATGGCAACATAAAGGAAAACTTTGATATTTTGCACACAGTTATGATCTTCCAGTAAAGGGTTTGGGCTTGCGCTGTGAAACAGTTCTCTCCAAAAATATAACCCAAGTGCATATATGTGCTAACAAAATATGTAAATAACGACAGTTATTTCTAGAACTGTGTTTGGGTGACTATAGAAATGGTTCAGCCAGTAGAGGCTAGGCTCACAACCAAAACTTCAACAACCATGACTTTCCTCCTAAATTTATGTCTGGTGGAAAGTTACAAATTTGAACATTAATGCTTTCATAGCCTAAACCAAACATATGTCCCATCTGGCATTATCTCAGTCAACAGAGAAGAACTTAAGAGTAATAACAACAGAAGGCAGTATTTAAAAAAAAAAGTTTAGTAATGCTGAAAACATCCAGGGAGTAGGTAGTGCATTCTGTCAGCTCCGTTAATTGTATTTTACTAGTAAAACTCCTGATGTTCCTTCCCTTGAATAGAGTACCCCCATGAATTTAGTGTGTCATTAGAAATGGGATGTTGCTTCATGCTAATGGGATATTTAATGCAGTGATAGATGCCATTAGGTACTAATGGATACAGGGGCCAGGAGGGGCCGCAAATTTTGCAAAATACCAGAGAACAAATAAAACTTTTCATTATGTAGGGCTGCTAGCAGCCGCCCAAATTCATGCCACAAGCAGCATGAAAGCATTGCGTAGTAGGAGTCCTGAACTCCTCATCACCCTATGTGTTGAAGCAGTGTACCATGGGTCTGCCCTGGGGCATGCTGCCTGCCAGGTCTAGTGCATCCCTAGTGTAGGGTAAAAATTGGAGTCCCATTGTGGAGGATCCCACTTCGGATCTGTGGTTTATGAGACAGAAGCTGGGCACTCCCCAGTCTCATTGTCAATGCCTCGAGCAACATTATTAGAGCTGCAGGTACACTCATGCAGCTGGTCTCGTGAGAACATGAGGACCTGGCGGGGGGACAGAGGGCGTACACATGTATCCTTCACCTTCCAGTGAGCAGTGTGGTCAGACTCTGTCTTCCGCTTCACAGAAGGTAAAGGCTTTGCTTCATTCCCACAGGTAAGCCATTTTATTTAATACTCACAAAACTCCACAGAAGTCTGAAGAGTCAAGGAACATAGTAAGCCTTATCTGAGGAAAATGCACTAATAAGTACGTTAATAAGGAAAAAGAAACAACAGAAATTACATACTATTAAGAGGGAAGAGACTCCCCCTACTAGAGGAGTGAGGGATGGAATTTTCAATCTGCTAATGGCTGAAGCAGTTAATCTGCAGATATTGATGCAGGAGGGGGACAGGAGGTGGTAGTGGAATGGGGGTGCTACTTTGACATCCTCAGGTAACCCAAGGATTAAAGTACCCAAGTCAGAGTTAGATCTGACCACTAAAGTTCAACAAGCAGCTCTTCCCAGGGCCTTTGATCTTCTGAAGAAAACAAAGACTAAGAAGACATAGTGGAGCTGAGTGAGCATCTGTCAGCTTGGAACCACAAGCAAAATGATGCTGGAGAAATGAAGATGCCTGGGAGTCTGTGACTGTCGCCCGCTTCCCCCTCTTCTCGGCCTCAAATTCTCCGGATCTTTTAACTTCTAACTTCCTCCTTTGTCCCCTCGAAAATCAGGAAGACAGTCTTAACCTGGATTAAGGATCCTGTTTTTGTTTTTCGGTAGAATGATAACTTTGTTTTTGTGAAAATGACAGCCGCCCACTGTGCAGAACATAAAACTGTCAGAGCCGAAGAAGAGAACAAAATCTTACCAACATGTTCAGCTCCTGAAGACAGCCATCTCTAGACTCTGTGACCACTTACCATATGTACATAGAAGAAAACAGAAGGTTGGACAACAGAAGCAGAAAATCTGTGTTCCAAAGGAACTGAGATTTGAAGAAGATTGTGGGATCTCTCATGACTGATACTGCATTATTTACTGAAAATGAGGTAAGAGGGCAGAATTTTGTGTCCTCAGCCACACATGTGCATGGCGAACACACTTACAGATGATGACTGGGGTGGTGATGGATGGGTTGGCAGTAGAGTTTGGTGATAACTCCATAGGGTATACAAAAAATCAAATTGTTGTTGTTCTTGGCCTTTAACAGACATGAGGTTTACTTTTCAATTAAATTTCAAAAGGAGAACATGTATGTTAAAAGTCAGGAGCGTTAAATTCATTTTGTATGAGTGTGTGCACAGATGTGTGCATGTGAGAAAAAATGTATGCATACCAGTATATATGATATGAATGCCAGAGGAAGACAAAGGGTGTCCACATGTATTGTTCCTTATTCCCCAGAGACAGGATCTTACACTGAGCCTGGAACTGGCCACATTTTGTCTAGGCTGTGGCCAGCACACTTGAGCCATCCTGTCTTTGCCCGATCTTTCCACAAGCATTTGTGTTACAGGGACATCTGGCTGCTTCTGTGGGTGCCGTCGTCTTAATTCAGAAACTCCTACTGGTACAGAGGGCATTCTCATGCCGTATTCCACAAGTGTTGACTTTAATAGCACTAAACTATTAGAAATTGACACCTCCCCCATCCCCCCAAAAAACCACTATAAAGGTAAAAGCAAGAGAAATTCTGATCTATTTCCTCAAAATAGAGTTCCTAATCAATCTATGATTAAGAAAGAAAAAAGATATTAGGGCGGAAGTATTGTCTAGATCCATTTTTGTGTGATATCATGTTTCAGTCACAAACATTACTGGCCAATGCCCTGCTTAAAACATGAATGAGTACATTAGCACACAGCTGCCCCATTTCCCACCTCCATTTCCTAATATCTCCTGGTTGTTATTTTACTTTGTACTAATCTGAGACATTTTCCATCTGTTATGGAACTAAAAACTCCATATTTGCTTCTGTATTTTCATGTTTCTGTTTATAATGATTCAGTGCTCATGTTTTTAGATCCATGTTCTCTATATTTTGTGTTTATGACTTATCTCTTAGTTAGATGAATCTTATCTTGAAGTAGAATTGTTCTTTATTGTTATTTTGGTTGTTACATATTTGCTCATATTTATAAGGCAAAGCGTGATAATTTGGCTTATGTACACATTGTGTAATGATAAAATCCGGAAGCCTGGCATATTTCCTAGGTGACACTTCCCCACTCCTGTCTATTGGTTCTTTGTGGACATATGCAGAGGCTGCAGGTTTGGCTCAGCGGTTTGGAGCATGCGCTGCTCTTGCAGAGGCCCAGAGTTTGGTTATCAGCATCTATGCAGGCCACTAACAACTTCTGTAACTCCAGTTGCAGCAAACCCAGTGTTTCTTCTGTCCTCAGAAGAACATATCCCCACACAGATACACAGGTACGCATAATTAAAATAAAATAAATATTCTAAGTATGTAATAAATTGTGGTGAACTTTATTCAAACAACTAGGCTAAAGGACATGAGAATAAATTCCCCATCAATCTATGTTTTAAACCTGCTGCCCACCCTCTGCCCAGCCAATATTTTCCTCCCTTCCTATCTTCTAGTCATCAGGATTTTTTTCCTTTAAGTAGACATTTAGAAAAAGTTCAGGCTGGAGAGATGGCTCAGAGGTTAAGAGCACTGGCTGCTCTTCCAGAGGTCCTGAGTTCAATTCCCAGCAACCACATGGTGGTTCACAACCATCTGTAATGAGATCTGGTGCCCTCTCATGGTGTGCAGAGCACTGTATACATAATAAATAAATCTTAAAACAAAACAAAACAGAAAGCCAGGTGGTGGTAGTGCACGCCTTTAATCCCAGCACTCGGGAGGCAGAGGCAGGCAGATCTCTGTGAGTTTGAGGCCAGCCTGGGCTGCAGAATGAGTTCCAGGACAAGCTCCAAAGCTACACAGAGAAACCCTGTCTTGAAAAACAAAAAAACAAAAAATAAAAATAAAAAATAAAAAAAAAAAGAAAAAGAAAAAGTTCAAACGCTATGTGTTAACTTTTTTGCATGCCTAATGATATTGATTAGGGGTGTGTGTGTGTGTGTGTGTGTGTGTGTGTGTGTGTGTGTGTGTATAATAAAGAAATAAAATAAAAAGTAAAATCAACTAAACTAACTGATGATTGAGCCTCAGGTTATAGTCTAAGATCGAGCCTAGGGTGTTTGGTTTTGTTTCTCTCGTTCTACCGTTTTAATAGCCTGTCATCTGCTACCAACCTCAGTAAATGTCTATTATGTTAAATCTTCTGTAGCAGGAGATGCACAAAAGGAAATCTCATTTCTTTGGGTTGGATTTTCTTCCAAGAGAATGCTCATCTCTCTCTTGAATGGATGAATATTCATTAAGACCTAACCCATAACATGACTTAAGAAGCCTAGGGACTCCCTTACAGTGATGGAAGTCTTGATCTTAGACTATAAACTGAGGCTCAGATCATCAATACAGAATGAATAAACAAGTTTTAGTCTGGGTAGCACAAAACAGACATGGTTGAAAATAGAATTACTTACATAGATGTCACTGTCTCTAAACTGTGAAGTTTTTTTTTCTTCCAAAAGCCTACATATTTTCTCTATTCCTTTTAACCAGGATATAGTAAAATATTTAAGTATTATATGTTTTTCCCATTCATCTTTACGTGTGTTTATTTCAGGGGAAGGATCCTTGCTTAATATAGGGAAGTTTCCTGCTAGAGTCGTCTCCCTAAATCAACTCTCTCCTCAACACAGAAAAACTATCCAAACCAAATTTGCTGGCTTAACAGCTATCTCCATCAGCAAATGTCTGTGGGTAATGAGTGCTTGCTTTCACAGTTCTGGAACTTTCCTTGGTTTGGCTAACTCTTTCATCCCACCTAGCTTCGTGGTGTATTTATGGCCTCTTCACTGTCTTATCCAACATACGTTGTTTTCACTGGAAGGTTCAGTTGAAAGAGATTCACTTGCCATTATTGAAAGCATAATTATTCTGTTTCTACTCATGCATTTGCCTCATTCTTGCCTCATGTGTGGAACTCTACAAGCACCATCTATTTGTGCTGACAGATGTTTGAGACGTTGACCATCACCCTGCTTTATCTGATACCTGGCTTTCCTCTTAGCCTGACTGTATTTTACCTGCTGGGAATATCTTTAGTTCCTCAAGGGAAGAAACTTGCTGATAGGCTATGTCCTAGAGAACCATAGATTCTGTCCATCTCCCAAAACTGTGTTAAATGTTCTGTATCGGGGTTTACCCCACCTACCGGGAAATATAATTTGGTATCCTGATGTCCCCATATAGTTATGCAAAACTCCAGCCCATACAGTTTGCCTGTCTCCAGTAAGAGTGAGATGTTACAGTGCTATGTAAAGGGCTTCTGTTCCTTTTCTTTTTAATAGTGAAAATTCATTAAGAATGTGATTTATTTCACATGGCCACATTGGGAAGAAGGACAAAGTAATATTCCCAAGTTTGTCTTCAGTCTTCAGGGGTCTTGACATAAAATCAGGATTTAAATAGAAAACAAAAGCTATGCATACCTAAGCACACTCCCAAGGGATGACCTTTGGCCATAGGGCTTCTCTTAAAATTACATTTCTGGCCTATGTTAGACTTCTTGCTTGAACAAAATGCCTGAGTAAAACAGCTTAACAAGAAGAAAGGTTTGTTTTGGCTTGCAGCTTCAGGGTTTACATACACATCTCTTGTTTGCACTGCTTTTGGGCCCATAGCGAGGTGGACTATCATAGCAGGGGGCAGGCAGTGGCTATTATTCACCAGGCAGTAGCCAGCAAGCAAAACGAAGCATGGTCTTTATTTCCAACATCCCCTTCAAGGACAGGTCCCTAGTGCCTAAGTTCCTCCCCCACATCAGGCTCTCCTCTAGAGAGTTTTACAACCCAATGGCAGGTAAACAGGTGACCAAACCTCCAACATGAGTCTTCAGGGACAGTTAACATCAAGTCCATAACACAACTTAAGAAGTACAGATGTTTCAAAAAAGTCTAGATTGATACTCCTTTCATTGGCTTCTCCCTAAGTTGTGAGGGATTTGGGGAGACTTCCAAACTTTCTATTTCTTTAGATCTCCACTGGGGTAGAGGATATCATCAACTACACCAGAGTCATTTCCTTCTGCCCCCGGCTGATGCTTTTAAGCTTGTGGTTGGAAGCTTTACCATGTTCTGTGACTATTGCTGCTTAATCTTCCTTCTTTCACCATTTCCTCTTCCTTTTGTGAAACATTGGAGCCAGGGAACCCCGTGGCCCCCAAAACACTCCAGCCATCTCCCCTCAGTGCAGAGATTTTATGTATTAAGAGCAATACTGTTACCACGCCAGTCAAATGAATGTGCATCTTTATTTCTTTCAATGAAGTAACCATTTATTTGTAAGGTAATACCAGGAATTGGGAGAAGTTTGGAGAGACAAAAGAAAGGGAAGGGAATGCTAGAAGAAGCTCTTTATCAATCAGTCCCTTTTTGTGGGCAACGGGAACTTGACTTCCTGGGAAGTCAAGGAAGAGTGGACCATACCCAAGTGAAAGGGAGCTGGTGTGGACATATGGACTCCTGTTATCCATAGGCAGATACTGGCTTCCAGTCTGAATTTCCTCCCAGTGCCTCCTATTGCCCACACAAGCAAAATAAGGGCTGCGTATTAAAAGTGTTGGAGAGGCTCGGGCTCCAGAAACTGCCATTCAACCATGGGCAATGACATGGAAAACCAGAAGGGAAGATGGCCAGGGTAGGCTACATGATGACAAACTTCAGGACTTCTCAGCATGTGGGGAAAATGAGACCAGGAGGGAGGGAATAGGATGTTCTCAGGTCTGGTATGTCATCCAATCAGGTTAGTCTCTGATCACGATACAGAACTTAGACATTCATCCCAACTAGTTGGTTTACTTACCTTTCCAAACTTGAATGTTAGGGTTGGAGCAGTAAACCAATGGTTAAGCATACTTATTACTCTTTCAGAGAACTGGAGTTTGGTTCCCACCACCCACTTGGCCAGTTATAATTGCCTGTAACTCTGGCTCTAGGAGATCTGATACCCTCTTCTGTCCTCGATGGGTACCAGCATGCGCGCGTGCGTGCATGCATACACACACACACACACACACACACACACACACACACACACACACACAATTTCTTTAAATTTAATGAATGTACTGTAGATAAGAAGCAGAATTCTTTTGGGAGGTCTTAGAAAAGGTATGGGGAGCTATTTTAGTGAATAAAGATGGGAAAACAATGAGGTTTTATATACATATATATGTGTGTATGTGTGTGTATATATATATGTAGAGAGAGATGTGTACATATAGAGAATTCATATGTATAATGTATGTATGTATAGAAATATAGGTATATACATTTATAAATTATATCCATTATATGGTTGTTATTGGTAGTCATTAGATATTCTCTGAGCCCCTGCAGACAACAGAATCTGTTGTCTCTCAAGTCTTATTTTCATATAAGCTGTATACATCCTTCCATATACTGTAAATCATCTCCAAATCACTTAGAGTGCTGCACACAATGTAAACACTGTTTATGTTTTATTGTCTAGGGAACAATAGTAAAAAGTCTGTGCATGTCCAGTAAAGGTGTACATTTCAAAACACTCTTTTATCTGCAGTTCATCGCATTTGCAGACATGGAAGCCGTGGAAGTGAGGGGATAGCTATCTGTATGTGTGAAAAGAGTTTCATCAGAGGTGGGCCCAGGTGAGAGGGCATAGACATAAGTGCGTATGATGTGTGCTGTGTGCGTGCTGCACGGACACTCCACTTGAGAGCACGGACAGTGTCACTTAGTCGCCTCCCATCAGCTTCTGCCTGACACCAGAGGACCACATCTTTCTTATGGAGGGCACTACACAAATCTGCTCAGCTAAAATTCTACTTTCAAATAGTCTTCTTTTACAAAGACATCACACTGAGCTGAGTTTTAGAAGGGACCTGACTTTTGACTGGTATGTATCTCACAGATTTGAATGGAGTCACAGAAGCCCAATCCCTTTCCTCTGTGTGAGCTGTCTAACCTGGTGGTTACAAAGTGCTGAGTTACATTAACACTAAGGGGAGAAACCGAAAATGATCTCTACATCCATTGATTAAGGGGGAGAGAAAATTCCCATGCATGTAACGAAGCTAGGCCATTCCAAAGCAGCTATTTTGCATATAAGGTCTTTAGAGCATGTATAATTGTGGGTATATAGAGAATTTTATAAATATGAATATTTAAAGTATATTTAATGATATAATTATTCTTTCTATGATAGAAATATAAATATGTTTTAGATACTTAATAATCCTATTCCATTATTTATAGGTTGTGTTATATAAGATACACTATGTTGATTTTATATTTAATATAGTCTATTAAATATATCTTATGTAAGTGATAGTCTATGAAATACATATTCATGATATATTATGTTAAATTATAGTAGAAATATATCTTCAGTTATAATTACTGAATTTCATTATATAAGTTCAATATATCTAATTATATTAAGAGAAAAAGGTTTTTCAAAATCCCCATCCAAGAGATCATATATGTATGTGTTTTCATGTGATGAGTATATCTACCATGTGTGCTTCATGCCATCTGAATAAATTACATATATTAGAAATCATTTTTAAGATTTCTTAAATTTTTAAATATTTACCAAAAAAAAAAAAAAAAAAGCTAAACTTAGGATTCCGTTGGTGGAAAGATTGGTGTATATATTTGGTATGTATTTGGTAAAATAAGAAACAATGGAATAATACCCTATGCCCCCCTCAAATATGATGGGATTTTCTAAATAATTCATTTCCATGTTCATGGAGAGAGGAAGAGAAAGAGGAAAGAGGGGTATTAGACTGGAACACCAGTGGGAAACAGGAAAGAGAATGATTCCCACAAGCCATGGGGTCTCGGTGCTGAGCTAAGGCTTCAAGAGACAGTTGGTCAGACATCCTTAGTAATTTCCTGTTAGGCTGAGTGGATCTGGAAGTGATCTCAAGGAGCTCCCATCTGTGGAAACTTCTAGAGGAGACACTACCAACTCTGGTAAAAAGTTTACATGAAGGATCAGCACATTCTTGTGATATACAGGGAATTCTGATTATTTTCTCAGGAGGGGAGTTGTTTATTTGTTGAGTAAAATGTCCACACAGAAGCTTATCTCTGTGACTTCCATTCAAAAAAGCATTTCCATAGTCTTCTAATCTTTGTAAACAGTGGAGGCTATCCCATAGGCTTGCAAATCTGTCGGGTTTCACTGTTGTGTTGAATAAATCCTTAGATTCACCTAGAAATTTATATGCTATCATGAGATCATTGATTGTAGACTGAATACGACACATTTCCCATTCCCCACTGGCTCGTGTACTGAAGAAGGCTTTGTCCTCAATCAATGTTGCTCTTTGAGGTGGTTGAAGAGAAAAGTATGTTGTCCCTGACTCCTTCCTGATATGTTTTTTTTTTTTTCTGCTTCCTAACTATGTTGATGTAAATGGCTCTCCTCCACCACACACTTCACACCTGTGATGTCCAAGCACACAGGACGAGAAGGATATAAATCAGACCCTCTGAAACCCTGAGCCAACATCATCTGTCCCTCCGTTCTGTCAGGAATTTGGTCATCACACTCCTCCAAGGTGGAAATTCTAACTCCTGTTACTGCAGAATGTGATTGTATTGGAGATATAAACCTCTAAGTATGCAAAGGGACAATCCTGAAGACATAGGTAGACATAGCCAGCTACATATGAAGAGAGAGGCCTTCCAGGAAAGCAGCCCTACCAATAGTTTGTCTTGAACTCTCATCCAGCAAACTGTGACAAAATGTGTTTTTGTGGTAGAAGGCCCCAGTCTGGGCACTTTGTCATGGCAGCTCTTGCAAATCCATGCATGTTCTCTCCTTCTCATACCTCTCTCATCCTTTTTGAGTCTTGTTAAAAGTGAACCCCCAGACGCTGGCTGTGGGAGTTTCCAAGCATGCGGAATCTCATCGCCTAGTATTTCCTTTATATGTTGAGAGCTTGTTGTAGGAGACTTGCTCTCTAGGCTTGGGGGACATGTATATATTTACAGAGTATTTTTGCAGATGTTACATCTGCAAAAGTCAGTGGCTTGCAGCAACTTGAAGAGAATTATACAGACAGGAAATGGCAAGACTGGCTTTGGAATCAAGCTTAAGATGTTCACTCTCAAGGATGTCAAGAGTGGGATGGTCAGGGACAGACAGTGGCTTCAGAACACGGCTGACTTGTTCCCCCCACTCCCGCCCGTTCGATGACCCCTTATGAGCTTCCTGATGGTGTGTGCTGTCACCTCTAGCTAGGTGTTTGAACATGTGGCATTTGTACTTAGCCTAACTGGAATCTCAAGCGAGGCGGGTTCTGAGTTGTCCTTTCTATTTGTCACAGGGTTTGGGGAGTACATGTTGACTGATGGGTTAGTTACATGTAGATTTTAGCCAGAGTCTAACATATCACTCAGCCTTTATGTTCCCCAAATAAATGTAAAAGTGACAGGACACATACAATGTCGATCCGATTTTTTTAAGATAAAGACTAGGAGGGGGTATATATAAAAATAATACCATGAGTTGACATTATATTACAATCATAATTATAATATTTATTATATTTATATAGCATCTCTCTCTCTCCCTCTCTAAGGGGCTTGTAGTCATTTGTAAGCAGTGGGCCTGATCCTGCTGCTAAATAGAAAATAAATTGCTTATCTCTTGAAAGGGAATTAACTCTTTCAGGGCACTGGGGTACCATTTAGTAAATTAATAATCCTCTAAATGACACTCCAGATACATAGGATCCCCACTTATAAACCTGGAAAATGAACGCATTCCCAGTGCTTAAAAGAAATTGGGGCATGCCTAACAGAAATCAGACCGCAAGCTCAGACTACATGTAATGGACTCATCTCTCTCCATCTAATAACTTTATGTTCATTCTCATGGAAATCCATGTGTGATGGAAGATGATTGTATTTGCTAAAAGCTGGCACTTCTGATCTTTTAATCTACTAATATGAGAGCAATAAATGGGAAGGGTAGACAATGAGAAAAGGCGAGTGGTGGTGTCTACACATATGGAAGCAGAGGCAGTTTGCACTACTAAACGGATTTTAAAAGGATGATCACTTTTTTCCCAAAGCCATTTGGAAGGCTGACCTTGACACTTCAGGGTGGGAGGGAGGAATACATCTACCTCCAAAATAGTAGTTAGTGAACTGGAATTCACCTCACAGATTTTCCTGGATCTGTGACTATGGTAGGTAGGGGCAGATAGCAATCAAGAGGGCATTTCTGGGTCAGAATTCGACCTCTCGGTCAGTCAGGAAAGAAGCTGAGGACGTAGCAACTCAAAGCTGCTGGAGATACTCCTTTAGGACTTTAGAGCAGCAGAAGCAAAGGGTAAGAGGTAGCTTAGTGACAAAATGCTTGCTCTGCTGAACCTGAACCTGAGTTCAGCCCCCAAAACCCAGGACCCCCCCCAAAAAAAATCCAGGCAGAGGTAGTGGTGGCACACGCATGTAATCCCCAGTACTAGAGAGGCAGAGGTGAGCAGATCTGGCCAGCCCGGTCTACAGAGCTAGTTCCAGAACAGCCAAAGCTGCACAGAGAAACCCTGTCTCAAAAACCAAAAACAGGCTCACACGATAGCACATGCTTCTATCCTAGAAGGGCCAGGATTGAGAGAGGGGCCAGGACACCTAGGACTTGCTGGCTGGCCAGCCTAGACCACCTGGTAAGTCCCAAGCCAGTGAGAAATGTTGTCTAAAACAGAGCAAAACAGAAGAGCAGCGGACAGCATGAGAAAAACGACACTTGAAGTTAGCCTTTAAGATGTATATATTTATATATTTGTATATGTGTGTTCTCACATATACATGTGTGTGCCCACACACACACAAACATACACACACACACACACGCACACACACACACACACACACACACACACACACACACACAGATAGACACAGTAAGAGGTCATTAATGCTGAGTGGATCCATTCTTTAAAAAAATAAATAAATAAGTAAATAAAAGCTTCTCTCCTTCACTACTGTCTCTTTCTGTACCCCTGGTATATGACCTCATCTCATTATAAATTTCTAGAGTTCACTCATTGACTCAGATGCCTCTTGGAGTCTGGCTTGTCCAGTGTTGCTGCACTGAATTCTGATTGTGATTCAGTCACACATTATTGATTGTGAGGCTTTCAGTTTATGTGCAATGAGATAGAATTTGGAAACTGGCGGTGTCTTATTGACTTTCTGATTTGCGCTTCTAGGAAATTCACCGGATGGTCAGAGGGGTTGCTAGCAGGTAGTTTGGTAGTTCAGTAAACACAACATAGTTATTCCTTCAAAATGTGGACCATTCCTACCAGTACCCCTCTCTTAGATGGCACATCCTTGAGAAAAGCATCAGCATGTATTATTATACCTAACAACCTCCATCCTCCATCTTAGCCCAAGGTTTAGCCTCTTTGGGAAGCCTCCTGGCTTTCCCTCACCACTGCTTGCCCCACTGACAGTCAGCTGCCAAGGGCCTCTTTACACAAAACTGAGCTTTTCAAGAGAAATCTGCTGTATAAGTCCGATTTCAGCAGTCCACGCACCTCTGAGTCCCTCAAGCTCCAAGGAGCAGCTTTAAAGAGAAACATCAGCAGGCTGCTAAGAAGAAATCAGAGCAGATCAGCAAAATGTCATGGAAGCGGGGAAGGAATTATGAGCCACATAGATAAACGGGCTTCATTTTCCAGTAAGCAACATGACTGGTAACAAACATAAACACTGATGGGTAAAGTATGTGCTTGGTCTAATTGTATAATTGAAGGTTGCTTTCTCTATATCACACGGGGATTGAAATAGCAGAGCATCGGCAAGCCACTCCATGCTCTCCCTCTTCCACAGGCATTTTGTGTGTGCTTGCACTATGGTATGAGTAAGGATTGAAATAAACTGAGTCTGAGGAGTCTGTCCCTGGGATGGTTCAGTAGTCACCACTGCAGAGGTAGTACTATACACAGCCCAAAGTTAGCAAAATGAGATGAGAAATGGAGCCACAAATTCACCTCCCAGGTGACCCTTCTCATCTTCCAAATGCTGGTTAATCACCACCTATGTGATAAACTAAGGAGCCTGGTCAGCAGCATCCTTCTGCTGATGACTCTTCTATCTAGCAAGTTCCAGAGGTGATAGATTCTTCACCCTCATTAGTGCTGCTTACGCTAGACCCTCAGAGAGAAAGCTGGAGCCTATTCGTTTCTTTTGTTCCTGAAAAGAGAAAACTCCTCCTCCCTTGAAGGCTATGTCCTATAAAGGTGCTGCCTTGTGTCCAAACTCCCACCCCTGCAGTTCTGGTGTTCTGTCACTCAGAGGTTCGCACTGTCCTGAGCAAATGGTAGCCACTGGTGTCTGCATTCTGATCTTTGCTCTGTGGTCCTGACCACTGCTTTCTTTACTATCTATCCTGTGACTGTGGGTTCCTCTTCAGTGGAAACCATCACCCGTACACAGTAGCAGACACAGAGTTCCTCTGCAGGAGGGCTTGTGTTTCCATGAGAAACTCCATGCATTTACTTCGCTCATATATTTCCAAAGGGCTGAAAATACACGACAATCTTGAGGTTTGAAAATCCCACACCAGGGGTTCCCAACCTTCCTGAGGCTGCGACCCTTTAATACAGTTCCTCATGCGGTGGTGGCTCCCAACCGTACAATTATTTTTGTTGCTACTTCATGACTGTAATTTTGATATTGTTATAAATCGAATGTAAGTATCTGTGTTTTCCAGTGGTCTTAGACAACCCCTGTGAAGGGGTTATTTGACCCCTGAGGGGGTTGAGAACCACTGTCCTATACAAACTTACTGGTGATAATTAAGTTATCATTAATAAAATTAGGCTATCTCTGTAACTTCAAAAAAACCACAGGGTTTCCAAATGCTTGTATTTTATAAAACCTGTAGGTGGTATATGGTTAAATATAATTTGGCTTTAACATTTTTTTTTTCTTACCAAAGTGGAAAATGATGGAAGTTAGCACTGGAAGTTAGCACACTTAATTAACACTTCATTATTTCCTTTATCTTGTGATTTCTAGTGACTTGTTTCATATACCCTCCTTTCCTGGATTTTGTCACCTTAGTTCAAATGGATGAGACTGTATTTGTACCATTATGAGTTTCTTTTGATTGATAGACTTATCCCAGGGACTATATTATCAGCATCCACCCTCCTGGAAGGAACTGGCTTTCCAAGAAAAGAACCAATTTTTGTTTTCCACAGTTTGTTGTTAATCTGACTTTGTGATAATGTCATCAAGCTGTATTCTACACTTCTTTCTTGATGAGCTGGAATTCTCTGGAGCTAAGAGCTGCAGGCATGGGAGAGGGTGATAAACATGAGGAATAGAATTAGGCAAATATAGTTTTGACACCCTCCTGCCCTGGATGTGAAATTGATGGGAGCACATTTGTCATCCCTGAGGTATCAGGCAATCCCAGAGTCATTTTATTTTCAAATCAAACACTATTAGAATATCTGAGTCAAGGAAAGGAAGCCAAGTAAAAGAATGAGCATTTACATTGGATAAGAACAGTTGCTCTTAGCTTTCAGTCTTTATTTAGTGGTCATCATTTTAGAAGTGTGATCTGATTTGGGGAAACACTACAAAAGAATCAGCAAGGGCCATTTTGCTCTGTAAAAAATCCTGGGGGAAAAAACAAAGCAAAAAACAATAACAGATGTTAACGCTGTTAATGTGGGAGAAAATTAGAAGTAGATAGAGCACACTTAGGAAATGGTGAGATCTGATTTTCTTGAGATTAACATTTGCCTCTTGCAAACAGTTTTATCCTCAACAAAACCTAGTAAATCTAGACTTGTTGGTAAAAATAATTGTCTCATCGATATAGAAATCATGTAGACTAGTTCTAATTAGTGGAGGCAAAATAAAAAGCTCAAAAGTTACAGGAAAAAGTGTACAACAAAGCAGATATGATACATGCTGCTGAGAATCTCCACAAGATGCATGTGTCTTGCGTTGTAGGAAATCTTCATTGACACATTTGAAATGCAAATAATGCTCTGGTAGTTTAAGAGATAAGTTTCCTCCAGTTTTTGGCCATGTTCATGTATTTTAAAAACTCACGTTCTTAAAATTATTTTTTTAGTTTTGATGGTACTTTTTAGAGTTTGCCAGTGGAAGACAGAAGACACCAGAAAGGGAATTGAGTGCCTTGGTCTTGTCTTTGCTGCTTGTCACTTGTATGACTTTGACTGGTCAATTTCTCTCTCTAAGCCCAAGTCTCTCCATTTATAAAGTAAGGTAGTGCTCCAGAATCAAGTTTCTACTATTGGCAAGCAGTCGAGGGGCACGAGTGAGCGGCACACAAAAGGTCTGGTTGGATTGTGAGCAGCTGGACTTCAGGTCCCCCTAGACCTTCTCAGGCCAAAAGACTAGGGACATTTCAGTCTAAGCAATGCTATTTGATCAGACAAAGGGAGATGTGGAAATAAGAAACAGGTTGTGTGAACTTGGGTGAGCCAGAATCACTTTGGTGTGCTATGTGTCCATTGGAGCAGGCTTCGCTTCAATGAATCCAATGACCATCTTAAATGAAGTTCTGAGCTATTCCCATATAAAAGGTACATCAGGGGTTGAGGAGATGCTCCAATAACTAAGTGTTTGTGGTGCAAGTATGGGAAGCTGAGTTCAGTCCTCAGAACTGATACAAAAAGCCAAGAGATGGTGTTCTTCTAGAAGACCTGAATTCAGTTCCAAACACCTATGTCAGGTGACTTACAACCAAGCACCTGTAACTCTAGTCTAGTCCAGGGTATCCAATATTCTTTTATGGCTTCTACACACACACACACACACACACACACACACACACACACACACACAATAGATACATAGATAGATACATAGATACATAGATAATTTTTAGAAGCTAGGAATGCTGGTAAGCAGTATGAATCCCAGCACTAGAGAAGTGGAGATGTATGGATCTCTGGAGCTCCCTGGCCAGCCAGCATAACTTAATTGACAAGCCCTCAGTCCCAGCCAAAGACCCTGTCTCAAAGAACAAGGTAGATGGTTCCAGAAGATGACACCCAAGGTTGACCTCTAATCTCCATATGCCCATACACGATGTACTTGTACACACACACACACACACACACACACACACACACACACACACACACACACACACACACACACACAAATGTGAGCATACAAGTACATCTACAGAGAAACACATGGACAGCTATGGACCATTTCTATCAGCATACTAGAGAATAGAGACAAGCAGAGAGGAAGCCATCTGCCTTTTTTGCTAGAACAACCACTAACTTTATGGCATAAAACATGTCAGGTTTCCAAGTAGCCTGGGCAAAGGAGGCTCCCAGAGATCTGATGGCAGCAGCTGTTAGCTGGGCTATGGGAGGATTCTTCATCCACCCAGGGAATGACAGTAGGTAACAATGCTCAGGTGAGGACATCAGTGCTGGGAGGTTGCCTCAGATGTCCATGATAGGTTGGAACAGTCAAAGAGGCAGATGGCAGATGTCTAAGAATGCTGGGAAAACTGATTTTCATGGCCAGTGAGGCCCAACCCAGTGATGAGGTGACCCCAAACAGAGGCCAAGATTCTGTTCCAGGACATAAGGACCAGAGTCTGGAAAATATGATCCATGACCATGTTTAATCTCAGTAGTTTTTACCCAAGGTATAGTTGCCCTTCAGGGGACATTTGATCCTGGATTGTCAACCTGAAGAGACAAGAATGCTACTGGTCACTGGTGGTAGAGACCACAGGTGTCTCTCTGAGTAGGACAGTTTCAAGATTAAGAATTAGTTGGTTTATAGTGTCAAAAGCATAGAAATTATCAAGAGTATGGAAAGAGTCTGCCTCCTTTGAAACAATGCATCATGTTCATTCATGTGACCTAGGAAATTTTTAGGCAGAATTACCTGTATACATCGTGCCATTGAGCTTGTCAACTTGGTACAAGCTAGGGTCATTTTGGAAGAGAGAACCTCAATCAAGAAAATGCCTCCATGAAATTTGCCTATAGGCAAGTCTGTCTGGTAGATGTTCTTGATTAATTATTGGTGTGGAAGGTCCCAGCCCACTGTGGGCAGTGCCAGTCCAAGGCAGGTAGTCCTTGGTTGTGTAAGAAAACAGACTGAGCAGGCCAGTAACAGCATTCCTCTGTTTTCCACGTCACTGTCTGCTCCAGAATCCTGCCTTCATTCCCTCAATGAAGGCTGTAACCTGTAAGTCAAATAAACCCTTTCCTCCCCAAAGCATGTTTTGGTGAGTGTTTTATTACAGCAGTAGAAAACCAAGCTAGGATTCATGTCTATCAATTGACTATTGTGCCTTGTGGTCAGCCAATTTAATGAATGAGGATGGCTTGGTGATCAGAACAGCACAATATCACTAAAGATAACTAGCATGTATCAAACTATCCTAACCATACCAGAAATGTCCACCCATTTCACGTGCCTTGGAACTCTAAGGGGTAGATGAGTTTTCATCTGCACCTTATGGGCAACTTTCCAGAAACTGTCACCTGGACTGTTCCTTTTGCCAGTTGGCATGTCACCTCTGTCCACTGGTGGACCTAGACGTGAACGACTCAGACCTTGCCACTATCTCTGTCCCCACAACTGGGAAACAAAGGATGGCTCAGCTCTCCCAGAAGCCTCCTCCACACTGGGAGGTCAACCTCAGTTATGATATCTGACCTCTCCTGCAAACACACCATGAGGACTAGAGAGATGGCTCCGTTGGTAAAGGGCTTGCTGTGTGAAGCATGAAGACCTGAGTTCAATCCCCAACGCCCATGTGAAAAAGTCAGGCACAGTGCCACACATGTCTGATACTAGTGCTGGGAAAGTGAAGACAGAGGGGAGCGGGGGAGTTCCTGGGGCTTGCTGGCTAGTTAGTGTACCAAATCTGCAAGTTTCAGGTCTATGCAGAGACCTTGTCGCAAAAAATAAGGTAGGGAAGCTGGGCAGATGGTTCCAGTTAAAGTGCTCGCTGGAGCAAACATGGGGACCAGAGTTCAGATCTTCTGAAAACCACATAATCCTGTAACTATAGCCTCAGAAGACAGAAATAAGGGTTCCCAGAACTTCTGGCTAATGAGACTAGCTATGTCAGAGGGCTCAAGGCTTGACTGAGAGACCCTGCCTGAATATGACAAGTTGGAAGCACGATTAAGGATGATTCCTGACATCACCCTCAGACCTCCACTTATATGTGCAGACACATACTTGTATATTCACATACGTTATGTACCCACACATACAAAAAAATGTACAAATGCATACACACAAAAGAAAAATAAAATGAAATAATAGAAATTTTAAAAATAAGGTGAAAGACAATTGAGGAAGATATCTAATGTCAATCTCTGGCTTCTGGACACACACACACACACACACACACACACACACACATACACACACACACCACTGAAATAAGTAAAATCACAAACATTGCTTTCTTAGGAAAAAAAAAAAAACAGAAAAATGAGGGTGTTACAAAGCCACAGACAAACCAACCAAGTGCAAGGACAAGTGGAAATGGGTCTGGGATCAAGACATCAGGTCTCTGTAAATATCTGTTAAAGTAGATGGCATATGCCCAGGTTCTTTTGCCTAAATTATTTGCACACATGTGAACTGTGTGACACACTCCCCAGTTAACCTGTCTGCATAGTGTTGGGGTAGGTAAATTTTCTCTGGAAGCCTAATTAGTCCCCTAATCCATGGCCCAGGGGCCTCAGTTTCTTGAGAAGCACATCACAGACCTCCTATTCACCTTTTATCTCAATCAATCATCCTGTGTTTACCAGGGGCCCCAGGAGTGGAGCTCAAGAGGTCTAGATCATTCCATTTGTTGAAGCACATATTTTCAATATTATGATAAGAAGACAAGGGACTGTGCATTTTGTCAACTTACAAGTCCAAGATCGATCAGCAAATAGATGGGCCTTGCCATATTCGGAATTAAAGTGTGTGTTTGGATGGTTTATTGACAGTTGATAACTACTGACCACACAGCCTGATAGAGTGACAAAGGTCAGGTCAAGGCAGGTCAGAGCCATGGAGGACACCCCCTGCTCTGGGGCTCGCTCCCCTCCCAGAATGGATGCATGGGTCAATAACAAAGCCACCTGTAGGACGTGAAGGCTTTTCCAGGCTTTTCCCCTCTGGCTGGTGGAAACACAACCTTAAGACAGCCAGTGCACTTTCATCCCTTCTTTCTTGTTCTAAGTCACTGTTCTAAGAGTTACCAGGGCTCATCCAGAAGAAAAAGATGGCTTGTCCTCATCCCCCACCCCCAAGGCCTTCTAAAAGGGTTGTCTCTGCCCCAGAACCTTCAAGAGCTCAGGACACACAGGGGCCAAGACAGTGGCTGTCTTTATGGCTCCCCCAGGAGCTGTCTCTGCTGTGCACACACAAACCACTCTTGGCACGCGGAAGTGTAATTAAAAGCTTCTCCCGAATGCCTCTCCAGCTGGGGTGGGCCTCCGTCATCGCCAGGAGGGGCCTTATCAAGTGGATTTGAAAACATACAAACGAGAGGCCTTGTTCCCAGGAAATGTCATCTGGTCTGCCTCAGTCGGTGTCTTGCTGAGGAGGAGGAGGTGGGGGAGGGGAGCATGTGTTTTTGATGAGGTATCTGTTGTCTACCTGGAAGATGCAAATGATATTCAAATTTGGTTCCAGTGTGCAGGCTGCTTGCATATACCCCACAGCACCCCTCAAGCAAGTGGCTAATGGGAACATGTGTTCTTTCTATTTTTATAAGGCTGGGAGAACAAGGGGACTGAGGGCTGAGCTTGTGGGGTTTGAAATCCTTCTTTGCAGGGGGCGGGCTGCTGTCTGGAGTGACAGTAATGTCCAGTGGCAGCTTTGTGGCGGCAGGCCCTGACCTGCCTATGTGATCCATTCCGCAGAGGCCTGTGGTTGAGCAACTGTGCCTGCCTGTCCGGACCAGCCAGGAGAGAAATCTAGGGAGGTAGCAGGGACACTGGACAGTGGAGTGACTGCCATAGCCTGTGGCCTGGCCAGGTGCTGGTCTTAGTCCAGTTTCTTCTGGTTGGATGCATGCTTGGTGTCACTATCGCTGGGATAACATTTACCTACATATGTCTCTCTGTTTGCTGGCCTAGGGGCTGACAGGGCCTTACACATTCTGAGCAAGTGCTGCGTCAGTGGGGTACACCCTAGTCTTTGCAGTGTGGGTAATTGTTGACCACGTCAGGTCAACAGAGGGTAACATTGAAAATGACATCACCAAAACCTATTTCTGTCCAAACTCCAGTGCAGCCTCTTAGAGACCTAGGTTGACAAAATAAAAACAAAATGGAATGTGTTTACCCAGCAGGACCTTAGTATGAGAAATTGTCTTTGCTTCCTGGTTTCTGTTGCTGCCTTTGCTACCGAGCCAAGGGTGACATTTGTCTGCTTAGCAATACCTCAATTCAGTGCATAGGAGTCACATGGAAAAGCAGGGGAAAGATGAGCAAAGAGAAGCTCTGGTGTTTGAAATGCTCTCTTACCGTGAGAATAACAAGGTGTAGCCATCTGGTAACAGGAGGATTAAGAAAGTTTGAAGGCACCAGCCTGATGATAGCCTGATGAACTATTAGATGGGGTGGAAGTGATTCGAGCTATGTGTTCCTCTTCCCCTGGAAAACAGTCCCAGATGGATGTGGCAGCACAGGCCTAGAATCCCAGCTACTTGAGAAGGCAAGACAGGAAGATCTCAAATTCACAGCCTCTTGTGCTACAGAGAAAGTTCAAGGCTAACCTGGGCACTAGTGAGACTTGGGTTCAAAACCAGCAAAATGAGGACTGGATATGGCTCAATGGTAAAGCACTTGCCTGCGTACATAAAACCCTGTTTTCATTCCTTGGTACCCCAAAAATGTTCTTTGAAGTTTAATTCCATTTGATTTGTTCTATTTGTGTGTTCTGAAATTCACATGTTGACTAGACGGTGGAGTAGCATGCTAATCCTAGTCATCTATTAGTGAGAATCTATGTTGCTATGTTGAGGACCCAAGACTCAAGTTCAGAGTCAATGAAAAGGATGGCTGTCATCAATGGGGATGGGACTGAAGAATAGCATCAGTTGGATCACACATTTGCCGTCAGCTAAGATTTTAATAAACTCAAAGACCAACCATATTCTTGCTTGTAGGTGAAGCGCCTCATCTAATCCTAGATGGAATACATTTGTATTATAAAAATGGACTTCTTAAGTGGCCAGGGTACCTGCTCAGTCCTCCATGTGAGACAATCAACCAGCTGCCTTCATAAAAATCCAGCCCCAACTTTCCCCTTGTCAAATAGAGGATGTGATCTTTGAAATGAGATTAGAGTCCCAAGGTCTGGTTTCTTCATCCTGTATGAAGACTCATCTCCAAAGATAATGTTAGGGGACTGTGACTCATCTTAAGGTCATTCATGTTCCTTATTTGGTTGTAGAGATCCTCCGATGTCAGAGATTCTTCCAGACAATATATTCAAGGTGCATCCCTGGGACAAAACTGCAACATTTTTCTCCCAAGGAAGTAAATTGTGGACTATATGTCATTTTCTCCACATTGCTATTATAAATGATTATACACATATATAAATATATATGCATATATATATTAGGATCAGTTAAATGCCCAAGAAAATAATGGAATGTTTATGGAGAACATATAATGTTTCTAAAGTAGTCTACAAGAGTTAGAGAGCTTTATTTTAAAGGCACAGCTCTAACCAGTCTACCCAGCATCCATCAAAAACAAGCGGTGTGAATGTTAGTGTTTCCTGGGGGTAATATATACATTGTATAATTCAGGCTCCAAGGAAAGCCACATTTTCTCTGAATCTAGGTCTTTGGCCTTCTTTGTTGGAGTGGCTACTTCAAAATTCCCTTTCCTCTTGCTGCATAGGAGGCAGTCAAAAATCCATGTCCTATCAGGACTTGAGTATGTACCATGGTAACCCACAGCCTGGTCCATAGAGTCCCTACTATGTACCAGCGTCCTGTCAAAGACTAAAACACAAAGCAATTAGGACATTATCCTTGTCTTTGAGGGTCTTTTTGTAACCAAGGGGCTACAGAAACAGAAACAATTAAGAGAGAATATCATGTGTCATCTGATGCAATGTGTCAGCCCCCTACTTCATGCCATCTATTGTCCTACACCAATAATTATCACGTTCGTCACCTCCCTTGATCACCACAACTGCACAAAGGCACCGGAGCCTTGTTGTAGAGAGAAAGACCATGTGATATCCTGAGCTCAACAGCACAATTGACAGTGCTCTAGAGCTAAGTCTCAGCACACTTCTGTCCTTCTCTAACTATGACTTCTACAACTCTTGAGCCAAAGCAGCATTGGAAGAGAAGAAAACCCTTGATTCTAGCTACGGAATGCAAGATCCATGTGCAAAAACTTTTTAGAATTTTATACATTAATTTAGTGTGTGTGTGTGTACGCATGCGTGCATGCACGTGTGCCTATGCCTGTGTGCCTATGCCTGTGTGCCATGGTGTATATATGAAGGTCAGAGGACAGCTTGCAGGAACTAGTTCTCTACTTCCAACATATGAGACTCAGGGATTAAACTCGGGTTTTAGACATAGCAGCAAGACTAACTAAGCATTTTTTATGTCCTGAATTTTTTAAAATAGATTTTGGTTCCTACAGTCCCTCCCAACACCTAGAACAGTATCCCAAGGACGTGGTGGGTAGTAAAGGCAAGGTGAGTTAGTCAGATTTAGCAAAGTAACATAAACATAATACACAGTTAAATTTCAGATGGACAATGAATAATCTTTAGTAGAAGTGTATCCTGTGTAATATTTTAAACATACAAGTCCTTTCAGTTCATTATTAACTGAAATTCATGCTGTTTGGGGCACAACAGTGCGCCTGGCAGTGTAGAGCCACGGCAATGGAGACTAGGTTGGTTCCGAGTTTGGGTAACTGCAGCAGACAGTTCTTAGTGACTACAGAGCAGAGATGGCAGAATCAGGAACCAAGCATGAAGCAGTGGATGGTTTGTCTTTGCCAGGGAGCAGCAGGATACAAGCTCTTAGAGCCAGAGTGGAGGCCAGAGTTTCCCGTCAGGGACAACCTCCTAAGTTTAGTTACTTAGAAATATTCCAAAATAGGACTGTTCACGTTTTTATATTTTTGTTTTTCTTAACATCTGTGAAAATCTTTATTTCCAAAAGGTAGCAATAGAAAGGGGGTGGGACCTGGAGTGCCTTTGTGAGGCCTGCATCCCCCTAGTGCTTGCTTTAGGTGCTGACTTTCTCCTCCTGCACACAGCTTCTAGTCCTGTTCTCTCTGGAGTAGAGGACAGAGTAAGGGAGGGCGCTTCTTTCTGAGTTAGAAGGGGCTGCTAAACCATGCTACGTGCTTTCTTGTTGTTTTTGTAGCCGAGTCAATGAGGTGTTTCATAAACTATGTAAGTGACTGTCCCTTATGTCCTTTGGAATAACCCTGGTGGCCTTAGGAAGACTAGACGGGAGTCTAGAAAGACTGGGATTGTGTACAGAGCACAGCAGCGGTTCTCAGCCCAGGGTGACGACATGAGCCAGAAGACAGCTGGAGTAAGTATGGCCCTTCTCTGTGAGGAGTCTAGAACCTTCTGGAACCTAGAGCATTGGGTTCTACTCAGGATCCAGTGTAACCTTGTGGGTTTAAATGAAGACTGTGGTAGGTTTAAGGAATGGGACAATGGCATGGGGTGTCCCCCACCCCATTTATTCTCCATTAATATATTTATGGTAGTGCAAGAGGAAGGAGGCAACAGATGGAGGTAGAAATGGACATGACCCTGCATTTGCCCTGCTAACTCTTCTTGACTTAGGGAAATGGGGCTATTCCCCTGCGCTGCGTGTCTAGCTGACCCACACTGTTCCCCGCCCATTGCTAGTGGCTGGGGGCAGATGTATTTGTAATGGAAGAGGTGAACTCACTGTTGAGGGGATGGAGTGAGGGCATTGCATCATTCACCCCCATCAGGAAAGAGCACAGGGAGGTGTTTTCTTCCTCCATAATAAGATTGACGCAGAGCCCCTTCCTGGCCTGAACATTGCAGGGACCAATGGTTGCTGCCAGAATGGAGAGCTTACTCTTCTTAATTAGCACTAATGCAGTCTAGGCTGTTTTCTTAGCCTGACCAAAGGGAATAGTAATTAACATGGTGGAAGAGACAGACGGAGAGTTCAAGGCCAGCATGTGTGCCCCTGACCCTGAGGTCACTGGGGAAGGGGGACCAAAGAGACAATAGCCCAGCTCCCGCAGGCCTGGACAAAGCCTGGCTCCAGTTCTCAACCCCCAGCCCACAGTGACCTTCCCATTAATGAGAAATTCTGTCCTCCTTCTGGAATGGGACTGGCTTATTAGGCCTCCCAAATAAGTGTGCCTGTATATGGAAGTGTGTGTGTGTGTGTGTGTGTGTGTGTGTGTGTGTGTGTGTAATAACTTGTTTCACCCTCTTAATTCACAAAGCATGCCAAGTGTCATCCATCTTGGTGCTAGGGAGTGGCTACTGTTGGTGTTGGTGAGGGCTGTGTAGGGACCACAACAGCAGAGTTCATCCTCATCCTTTCTGTGGTATTCATTGAATCCTGAAAATCACCCAGCATCCTGGAGCTAGGAACTGGGTGGACCCTTTGCAAACTGGAAAGTAAACATCTGAGAGGGGACAGGCGGCAGGACCCCAGATGCTGCTCTCAGCACCAGGCAGTAGGATGAGTAGGTCCACCCCACAGGGCCGAAAGGGAAGCCAGAGAAGGTGACGCCTTATCTACCAGGGACTCCTAGTGGGGGAGGGGACAGGAGCCCTTGAAATGGGATCCACAGGACTGTGTCACACACTGGGGAAGACCTTGCCACTCACAAATGACAAGGGGACACACAACAGCACCAGTAAGTAGAAATCCATGGGCTTGCTGTGTGTCTCCCACCCTAAGATGTCCATCTTCCCAGAGAGAAACTTGGTTCTTGTAGATCCGGCACTCCACTATTCTCAAGCCTTTCTCTCTTCTTTTCTTTAATTAAATACCACTGCCTGGCTCCTTCAGGTCAGCAGCAATGCCACTAGCATCGGCCATGAATCATGGCCAGGGTGACATTTTAAAAATGGCACCGTCAGGGCAGTGAGCGCAGGCCAGACACCCAGGCGCAGTTGCTGGACCCCGTAAATTACACTAAAAGTGTAATCAGAATAATCAGCATGCTGACATCTTTATGCACACAGACAGAGCTCGGAAAGGAGCTGCCTGGGACTGCTCTGAGCTGTCACTTACTGCATGCTCTCTGAGGATGAGGGGGAATGGATGAGGTGTAGCTTCTGGGTTCTCTACAGCCTCTTTTCTCTGGGTGATGTCTTGAGATCCAAGTAGATCGGTTAAGTACATCGTAACAGTGTCTTGATTGGGGTGCAGCTCATGCAGTGAAGTCAGTCATCTTTGTCTTGCAAGCATCTAGCGTGTACATGTGTCCCCCCCTCACAGAGACCCACACAAATGGCTCCTCCTTGCCTCTTATGTTCAGGCCGCATACCTGTATGTGACCACCCTCTTAGGTGTTCCTAGCTGCCAAACCATGCCAAAACCATTCGCCGTGAATGTGCTTTGCGTAATTCCTACCTACATCTTTCCTGGTCCCCATTCCTATGATTTCCTAAGGTCAGACAGGACGGCCACTGCCTAGCCTGAACTTCCCACCATTCTTTGTCCTCTGTTTTCATGTGGTACCTCTTTTGATTTTCTTTTTCATCCTTGAGTTTTCCTCCAATATTCCCACACTCCTGCTTATTGCTCAAGTTTGCAAACAAGCAAGTGAATTTTCCTGAAGCTCTGCCCCTTCCTCCCTGCTGTGGAAGATCAGGACTGCTCTTGGCTGCACATATGCAGAAAATGCAGTTTTCTATGATGAATTGGCCTCTCTAGGTCAGATGCACAAAGGGCCCATTTGTCACCAGTGAGCTCTGACCATCATAGCTAGTATGCCCAGGGCTGTGGGCGGGTCCCCGAAGCACATCAGCTGGCATAAGCCAGTTAGTAGCTGCTGAGGTATGGCCAGCCGGAGCCTAAGGGAGCATGTATGCTGAGAGGAAGCAGGAAATGGCAAACAAAAGGAAGAAAAGTAGAAAGGGCAGGTCACTGTGGGTACAAGGGCAGCAGAAGGTATTGTGTGTAAGGGATTCTGCTACACTTTCATTAATTCCTCGTCAATTGAACACCTAGTGTGTGCCAAGAAGAATAAGCTGTGGCCTCTGAATCTGGTGCTCCCAAGTACCTCGGTAGATTTTGCTCTAAGAGGGAGCCATGGCTGGTAGTCACATGCTCATTTGTCAAGTGGGTAAACTGAGACAGTTCTGTGATTTGTTGTAGCTGTGGAGTGGTGACCATCCTCCTTCCATTAGAGTTTCTTTACTTGACCACAAACAGAAGGGCTTCATGAGGGTGACCCAAGGTCTTCCCCTACTTTATCCCACACTGGAGTTAGCTCGCAAACCCTTTAACTCCTAGATAGAGAAGCAGCGCCTTTGGTTTGAGTTTTGGCTTTTCATCTCCAGGGCTTTGGGCAAATCAATTTACCTCTGAAATCATGGAACTCATCTATAAAGTGGACTTTGTGCTTTAGAATTATAATTTAGTGAGATTGTGAAGTATGGTCATATTCATTGGCATACATTGAGCAATTAATAAGTGCTAAATGTATTACTACATAAGGTTCAATCCTAATTGGGCATCTGGCACCCTCTAGTAATCTCAACATCAGTGTGCATTCATAGCCACAATGAACAGCATTGAGTCCAAGAGACCAACTGTCCCATGGTGTGGTTCCCAGGTGCCCACTTCCCCAGGTTCCCTCATACATCCTCATACTGCCAATTCTGCCCCTACCTGTGCTACAGTTATTTCTACAGCCAACTGTTCACTCAATAAGTACTTCCGGGTTTAGTCTCGAGAATAGTAAGAACCAGCAATAGGCCCTGTCTGTAGACCCTTGCTTATACTGATCTTACAGAGTCACAGGATAAGGATGCCAAGCGGGCATTATTTGCTCTGCTCACAAGTGATGAACCTAAGGCATTAAGCATGGCCAGTGAATGATAAGTAAAGAGCTTGAAGCCATTTTGTTGTTTAGGATGCTTTTATGTTGAGACTGGTAAAACTCTATCCCAACTGGCTTAAACAGTAAGAGATCGCTTTGGCTCGCCTTTCAGTATGGTTAGTCCCAGGGTGGGTCCTCAGATGGGTAGGCTCAATGGCTCATTAACATCATCAAGGCTGTGGACTTTCTCATCTCTCCTGAAACTATTCTCAGGGTGGTAGCTTGCACCCTCGTCTCATGTATCCTTCAGATTATAGCATACCTGAATTCCAGACGTCACACTGTGATGATATTGCCCAGAGGTTTAAAGAGAAAAAGAAAACACATTTCTGTCTCTTTTTTATTATTGTAAGAACTTTGTACATGCATGTGATATGTTTCGATCAAATACACCCTCCGTTCATTCCCTCCTTTGTAAATCCTCCCCAATCTCCACCACTACTCTCTCTCAGTTTCATGCACTCTTTTTAAAAACTCTCTGATTTCATGTAATGTTGCTGCATATGAGCATGAATATAGGGCCATCTTCTGGAGCGTGGGTAGCCTCTCAAGAACCTTTCTCCCAAAGAAAATGGACTCTCTTCCTAGCAACCATCAATTGCTAATAGCTCTTCAGCTAGTGGTAGGATTTCATGACTCCCTCCCACATCCAGGCTGGGGTTTTGTCTGGCTTGATCTTGTGCATGCTGTCATAGCCACAGTGAGTTCGTGTGTACAGCTGCCTAGTTGTGTCCAGACAACAGTGTTTCACCGTAGATTTTACCACCTCTGGTTCTTAAACCCTCTCTGCCATTTCTTCTGTGGTGATTCACGAGCCTTGGAAGCAGGGGTTGTGATAGAGATGTCCCATTTAGGACTCAGCACTATGCAATCTTATCTTCTGCACATTAACCTGTTGTGAGTTTCTGTTTTAATCACCATTTCCTGTTGCAGGGGGAAGCTTCTCTCATGAGGGTTGAAAGATGTACTAACCCATGAGTATAAAGATAAGTGCTTAAAGGGTAGTTTAATAGTATAGCCACTTAGCAGACTAATACTGGTAGGTTTTTCCCTAGGGTCTATGCCCTACCCAGCTATGGGTTCCTGACCAGTCAGTGGTATTAGGTGTGACTTCTATCTGTAGAGTGGGGCTCTAAACCAATCAGAAAGTGGTTGGTTACTCATATAACATTCATACCACTATTATACCTGTGGGCATACCTTGTCAGACTGTGTACTATTATGGCTCAAATGGTTCACAGTTATATTGCATGCATAGCATCTTCCAGAAGTGTGAAAGTTATCCAGTAGAGGTGAGGCTTCAGGGGAGCACCGTCTTGATTTATCTATGTTCTAAGACTCAACTATGAGTGCCTTCAGCAATAGAGTCTCATCATCAAGTTCTGGAAGGTGATCAAGAACATCGGTAATAGCCCATAATATCTGGGTGTTTTTGGGAATCCACTGGCCAACAGCCTCCAAAGAGGTAACCCATTCCTGACACTGGACAGGTTATTATTTCTCAGTTTATTAAATGCAAATCCATTTCCTAGAAGCCTTTCTTTCCTTCAAACCTCATAATGGATCTAAACCAATCGCTTCTGAGTATCTAAGTCAGCATCCTACAAAGCACTATTGAGAGGAGGATAGAGGTGGGAAAACTGGAAAAGAAAAAAATGGAAGTTTGTAGGATAGGAAGATGAGCACTGTCAGCCTCAGCCATGGTTTCAACAACAAGGGAAAATTATCCTTCTGTCTGTAATTGTGCCTACCCAGCACCCAGCATTTCCAAACCCAGGACTGTAGGAATTATGAATGATTTTTTTTCCTCACAGCCCTTGATGAACAAAATATTGTGGACACTCCCCAAGATTTCTCTGTGGAAGTCCTAACCTCCTGTTGCTCAGAATGTAGCTGTATTGGGGGAGGAAGTCTTTAATGAGGCAGTCATACTAAAGTGGACCCACAGGGTCAGCAAGATGGCTCATTGGGTAGGGGCACTTGCACTATACCTGACAACATGAGATTGATCCCCCAGACACATATGTTGGAAGGAGAGAACTGACTCCTGCGTATTGTCCTCTGACTGTGACATGTGGACCCCCTCAGGGTGCACACAACACACAAGCCATGTAAATATGAAAAATGAGGTCATTACAGTCAGTTCTGATCCAATTTTACTAGCATCCTGTAAACGGAGAGGAGGGTCTGGTATCGCAGGTCTGTTATGCTCGGTACATCTGAAGCTCCTGCAGGATTTTAAGTTCAAGGCCAGCCTGGGCATCTTAGCAAGACCCTGTCCTAAAGTTGACAAAAATAAAAAGTAGCTAGAGGTTGGGTAAGGCTCATGAGATGCCACTCCTACTTAAGGATCTATAGACAATTAATAGTTGCTGGGGTGACCCATGACAAACTGTTGTCTGTTTGGTTTTAATGAAGAAATTCCTGGAAGGCAGCAGGTGTTACTGTGGGTCACTATGAGGTCTTAAAAGCTCTGAGAGGGTGCTCTAGTTGGGAAAATGTGGCATGGTTTAAATTGGGGGCTTTCTAAAGTTCTCTGAAATATCAGGTGGTAATCATTTGGGATAAGACCAGGTTACATTTTTCAGAGAGAGAGAGAGAGAGAGAGAGAGAGAGAAAGAGCGAGCTCTCTTCGAAAGCTAAGTCCTGCCCAGTAACTATATCTCCACCAAGGGAAGAGATAGAGCCATATTCTCAGTTATCAAATTTAGAACATCTGGTGCTGTCCCCCACCATATATGAACCCCATGCCTTCCAAGGGATGGCTGCATGCATGTGCGCGCGCACACACACACACACACACACACACACACACACACACACACACACACCAGATCTACAAAGATGATTATTTAGGTTTTCCTGCCTAGAGTGTCTTGATTTTTTTCCCTGTTGATTTTTATTGGCATAAAATGTTTTACATCTACTTTTCTGCATTTATCACGATGACAGGGACATTTAGATGGTGGCTGTAAATGAAATATGTATGTATCCTAAAGATATTTGTGTAATTTAGGAAAATTATTCTGCACATTCATTCAAAGGAAATGGCTCCATCCATGTCTTGCTAACACTGCAAAAAGACTTTACTAATCATACCCACACATAAAAATGAGCACACATTACTTAAACATACCAAATACACGAACATATAAATAGTGTTTAAAATATCTCTTACACAATAAATTACCATCACTATGTTAAAATACCAATTCTAGAGAAAATTGATTTAAGAAAAATAGCTAATCACAGTGCCCCATGAAAGCAGCATTTTTTTCTATAGCATTTAATTTTCAAGCCAAGAGATTTGGATGCTTGTCTCATTTTGCATGTTCCATTATAATTTTTTTCCATTCATTTGCTGAACAATCATCTTCTAAAACATCCCACTTCTGCCGTGGTATCAACTGGCGAGTTACCAAAAAGATGTAAATGATTTAATTGAATTAGTTTAATTAGGTAAATTAACAGTTAAGCATATCACACACAAGCTTGTTCTGTTTATACTACGTTAGGGAGATAATTTAGTGCGGAAGCAGGAGGGGCATGACCAAAATTCCAATGTAATGAGCCAGATTAGCTGGCAGAGGGGGAAATACAAAGATAACAGTTGCTGGAATTACATCTGGGTAAATAATTCATGCGCTGGAGTTATTACGTAACTTGAGTCATAGACAATCAGTTGATAGTCAGCAATGAGTGTGCAAAAACACCAGCGTGAGAGTGACTGGAGCCCCCTGTCTCTTCCAGAAACACATCCCCAGGAAAATTCTAGCCTTCTTCACTAATTCAGACAAATTGAAGCAAGGCATGGCAGCCTGGCGAGACAGACAACTGAATGAGTGCAAGAAACAAATAAGCCATGGCTTGATTGCCATGCATGCATACCACTAAATTAAGCAAAATCAGGGCCTTTCAACCGTGAGACTACATGCCTTCTTTGTTTGGGGCAGGGGGGTCTCATGCATCATAAGATAGTTACCTACATCCCTGGCATCCACCTATTAAATGCCAGTAGTACTTTCTCTCTAGTGCTGACAAGCAACCTATCTCCAGACATTGCCAACTTTCCTAGATAGGATGGCCAAAAAAACCTGGCTGAGAACCCCTGAGATAAACCTATTAAGTATCATGTAATATGAACACGTGTGTGCAGATGCTCAGGTACATGTGTGCTCATACATATGGAGGCCAGAGGTCAGACTCGAGTCATTCCTGGGGATCTGTCCACTTGGGGGACTTGCCAATTCTGTTATGCTGCCTGGCCACTGAGCCCAAGGGACCCACTGATCTCTACTTCCCATGTTTTGATGTGGATGCTGGACCTTAAACTCAGGTCCTCATGCTTGCCTGCAAGTGCTTTACTGTCAGAACTGTTTTTTCCAATCCCTTACCTAATACGCATTTTAGGATTCTTGCTCTAGTGAATTATTCACAGGAAGAGGAAGATGTAACACTCACCGTACCTCAATAGAACATTACATAGACTATAAGAAGAGAATGGTTGATTCCTTCAAGTATCTGAAACTTATTCTTTCTCACTCATTCATTTATTCATTCACTTGGCAGGCAGGTGTGAAGCGTGGGTATCGACAGTCAGTATGTTCAAAGAGTGCCGCTACCTTCTTATGTGTGAATGACAGAACTGCAGTGTGTCATAAACGGCGCCGACAGATGGAAGAGGAGACTGAGGAAACCACAGGCATTTGTGTGCACCTTGAAGAACTCTCTATTCTGTGGACAGGGGAACATGAGCCACCACTGTGGCGTCAAAAGGCTGACATTAGCTGGACAAGTGGCATTGTGACAAACTGGAGATTTGGAGCATGGGACTAAAAGTCCGTGTGGACTTTTGGAAAGAGCAGTTTTTAAAGCCACGCCCATTTAAGTCAATGCTGACGTGGCCACTTAGCAGCAGCATTGCATAGGTGCACCACTGTGTCTGTGCTCCTCTTCCTCACCTATAAATAATAGCATCACTCTGGACATTTCAGTGAGGTGGGCTGTAAAGGTCCCTGGCATCGTATCTACCCCATGAAAGTCGATCAGTAATCGTTAGTTCTCCCATCTTTAACTAGTCAGCCTCTGCTACTGTCTCTCTTGTGATGGCTGCAATGGAAAGCATACAGCTATGTGGTTTGCGTTCCCAACATCTGGGTTACATTGTGGCACATCGCTAAAGTTGTCCAAAACCTTTGCCACTGGATTTTGTTTACTCTAATGCTGAATGTTTAAATCCCTTAAATTGGTACCGTCAGTTTGACGTCCATGTTAATCTTCCATGAGATTTTTGGATCTGGAGTCTGGGGGTGGCTTTTTATACCACATCCATGGATCTGGAGCCAAATGTCACCATCATTACTGCAGGAAATAGGAAGAATGGGGAAGAATACCTACTAGGAAAAAAATAAGTTTTTTTCTATACAAAAGAATTTACATATTTTGCCAACTGAGTTTCTGGCCGTGTGTCTTGAGTCCTGGTGTTTTTAATCTGTTGGGAAATGGACAACCAAGCACAGGGTCAGGAGGACCTGTTTCCCATTTGAAAATACCATCAAAACCACACATACCCCACCCTTTTGCAAATGTGCCACTAACAGACCCACGTCCTTGTGCCTCTGATGGAATGCATGGATAAGCTGCTTCTTCGGGAGTTGGATATGTCTCTTTCTCACACACACGCGAACTGCTGTGATAGAGGTATAAATGAAGAGAGCATTTCCAAGAACACATTTCCTTGTCAGAAACACTCTGGACCAAGACACTGTCCTGCCTGCTACTCCAGCTTGCTGCACAGCATCCCTTCCTGTGACAATAGTACAGTCCAGGTGTTCAGGCAAGGTAAGTGTCTGCCAATGTAGTCTTTGGGATGACTGCCTGACTCCAGACTATTTCCCCATACTCCCTGCTCCCCTGCCTTTCAGCTCTCACTGATGGATAAAATAGAAACTTTTAAATCCCTGCCATACTCCTGGACATATTTCAGGCACTTTTGTGACTAGTCTATGTTGTGTCTATGATAGCACACAAATTCAGATTAGCCCAGATGGAAATAGTCAGTTCCCCAAGATCTCAGACCATCTTTTGGAATTTAGAAGGTTCTAGAAGGAATAGTCTATACTATGCTGCATCTTTATTCCATGACTCTCTCCCTGCCTCCACAGACTTTCTTCTTTCTTTTAATTTATTCTGAAATCACTTTAGACAGCAGAAGAGTTAAAAAGACAGTTGAAAGAGTTCCTATGCACATCCCACCAAGCTGCTCCCAACTATGGTATCTTATATTACCATAGGACAACTACCAACATTTAAGAGATTAAATTTCTCAATTTATGAGTACAATACCATTAAGAAACTACAGATCCTACTTTGATTTCATGGGATTATTTTATTTTTGACCTTTTTCAAGTGCCAGGATCCAGTGCAGGAGCCCATACTGCATTTTGTGGTCACATTTCCTCACTCTTTGCCAGTCTCTGGCAGTGCCTTGGCTATACCCTGTCTTTCAGAACCTGGACAGTCTTGAAAAATACTGCCCTCATGATGACTAGAACATTCCTCTGTTAAGACAAGTCTGTTTTCTCATGCAGACAGTAAGGTTGTGTATTTTGGATAAGAACATCACAGAGGTAACATGCCCTTCTCAGTAGCTCCTAGCAGAGGTACCCAGCACCTCTGTGTCTTATAACTTTGGATAATAACTTGGGGCACTGGGTTAAGGTGGAATCTGCCAGGCTCTCCACATAAAGTCACCATTCTTCCATGTGTTCTGGCTGAATGTGTTGGCGGAGCCCCTTTGCCACTGTGTGAATGCCTGGTTTCTTCCTCAAATGTTGCCCCATTGAATTTGACAACCCTAGCAGCAAGGCTCTGGCATGCAAAGATTATGATCAATGGTGGCATCCATTGGTATTTAGGGTCCCTTTATTCCTGTGCACAGAGTCCTTGGAATTCTTTGATTTGGCTCTCCTTGGAGTCTAGACATTCACTTTGCAGGCTTTTAGCTGGCCTCACACTCCAGTCCCTATAAAGCATTCTGTTCATATTATATCAAAACTGGGTAGGAAGATAAGAAAGAAAGAGAGAGAGAGAGAGAGAGAGAGAGAGAGAGAGAGAGAAGAATAAAGAAAGAACCGAGATGTTTAAAAAAGGGTTCTAGTCTGGGTCCACCATGTGACAAATTACTACTGTCCTTTTGACATTAGCAGTGCTGGGGACAGAGGCCAGGCCCTTACATTTGCTAAGCAGGAGCTCTACCACTAAGCTACATCCCTGGCTCGGCCTCTTCTGAAACTCTAGGATTCTGTGATGAGGTGGGGAGCCACGTCAGAGCTGGCAACTGCTATCAAGTGGCCCAAGAGTGAAGGAGCATAGGGCAGCTGCAGCCCCAACAGGGATTCTCAAAGGGAGGAAATGGCCCATGAATCTTTTACAAGCCCCAATGAGGCCAACATTAATAACACTTTACACACTATGAAACCCCTGGCAGCCCCATCGGGGTGAGCTCTTTTGTCTTTGCCTGGCCTGGAAATGGATGAATCAGCCCTTTTCTATCCAGATTGAAGAATCCCTAGCATGTGTTTTCCTGTATGTTTCATTACTTTGTTTCAGGCTTAATACCCATTTAGGGCTTAATGGTTGCAGAATTACACTACGTGTAAAATACAATTTTTAACAGGGCAGTTTAAGAGCTGAAGTTTCACTTTCATCCTCTACAGAAAGCTCACAAAACATCCAGACGTAAAGATGCAAAATTCTCTTAATCCCTCATAAGCAAAGCCGGCGTCTGCTGATTTACAACAGAGAACCCATTTTTATTGCTATTTTAAATATACAATGAGAAACTGCTGGTTATTTTGGCTGTCCTGCTAGATAGCTTCAGCATATCAGACATCATTATTTTTTTAAAAAGACAGAAAGAGATGATAAAGTGATAAAAGGGATAGTTGATTTCTAAGCATTAACTGTACATGCTGACTCAGGGAAGACATCATACAGTTGCTCAGAGCTCTGTTCCTCTGTGTCAGACAGAAAAGATGCCAGGGTTGTGTAACATCCAAATGGGTCCCCAACCCTTTTATTTGAGATGGTGTGTTTAAACTCAGTCCATTTTCAAACCTTCCAACCAAAAGAGAAATGTTCTCATTCATCTGTTTCCTCTCCATTCTTCCTTCCCTCCCTCCCTCCCTCCCTCCCTCCCTCCCTCCCTCCCTCCCTCCCTCTCATTGTTTCTTACTCCCCTGCTCCCTTCCTTTTCCTTTTCTCTTTCTTTTATTTTTGGTACTGTGCATTAAACCTAGGGCCTTATGCATCCTAAGCAAGTGCTCTGTCACTGAGCTACATCCCCAGCTTCCTTATACCTTTTACTGCTTGAAACGGGATCTCACCAAGTTGCCTAGGCTCACTTTGAACTCACTGAATAGCCAAGTGTAGCCTTGAGCTCCTGGTTCACCTGTTTCTGCCTCTGATGTAGCTGGGATTATGGCATGGACCTCCCTGCCCAGCTGGAATCCTACCCCTTAACTACCCTTTTTAGTAAGAAACTTTTCTGTAACAAGACTGTTTTCTGTAAATATAATTTAGAAACTCACAGAAAAATTGAGGATGGGATATTGGGTAACAAATGTGTCTCAAATTATAGCTGAGAGTCCGCACTATTGGTTAAACTGTGAGTTTAGTTCCCTCCAGAGACACAAGTCTTAATTAGAGCCACAGGGCTAATGCCAAACAGAATGTCTGGCATGTAGTAGGTTCTCAGTAAGCATGAGTCAATGGTTCACCAAAGGAATCATTGCTGGGTGGTATACCCTGAATTATGTTCCCTTTCAGTTACTTCCTGAATGTGTGTGTGATTGTAAGTGGGTATGGGCAGGTGTGCACACTGGTATGAGTGTGTGGCATCGTGCTTTACCACACTTCACTTCGTTCTCTTGAGACAGCCTTCCTCACTGAACTGGGAAATTACCGCTGGGATTACAGGTATGGACAGCTATGCCAGGCTCTTGACATGGGTGCTGGATTTCCACACTCAAGTCTATACGCTTGCCTGCTGATCCATCTCCCCCATCCCTCTTGAGCTTTTCCTGAGGGGACAGATGAAGGGTGGAGGTGATAATAGCTGGTATAACTATATTGAAACTCTCTATTCCTTGTCTTTATATAGTACTTTGTAACCGTGTCTTTAATGTGTCTCTAGGAAAGTTTGTAAATACTATTCAGTAAAAGGATCCTGTGGCCAACACTTGAACTCTGTAAATCTAAACAGTTTGGTGCTGTTTTGAACTACAGGATTTATCAAAGCCTTTGATAGTTTGAACAGGTGTTAAGATTCCCCAAGAAAGCTATTAAACATTTCACTTCTACATCTTCTTTCTTAAAATATCTTTCATGCCAGTGATCAGATGGAAACAGTTTAAAAACCATCATTTATAACATACAGAACTTTTGCTTAGCATCCTAGCATGTTCGGATTCCCCTGACTTTGACCTTAGGCCAGTTGTTTATACTAGGAAAAACTTCCAAATCAAATGTTCATATGAAGAAATGCCCCATACACATATACTCTGGATGGGTATCTGGATGGCTGGCTGGATGACTGGATGGCTGGCTGGATGATGGATGGATGGATGGATGGATGGATGGATGGATGGGTATATCACAATAATAATGTTAGATGTAAGAGTTAACTTATCATCACTAGTGTTTCCCCTAAACATGGTTATCTTCCCATGTAACCTTTTTACTGTTTCCATTATTACCTCTCTCCCCGTGAAGTTCTTAGCTTTTTTTTTCATTGCCATGGCTTCTTTACTAGCCTTCCAGTGTCAACATCCTTCTGTCCATCCGTGCCCACAGCCATATGTGACATTCAGGTTCTCATCCAATGTGGCCCCAATGCAGCTCCTCCACCCTCCATTTATTTTTCCTTCATGGATGGGCCATAATGTAAGGGACTGATGAAGTCCTGAGTGAATGTATGTTGTCAACATGAACATGGCCATGTCAAGAACACCAATGCCTCAGACCTATAAGAATAGCAAGGCCTTCCCCATGTTAAGCTCAGGAGAATGTGAAGGTTTTCTCCTGGTCCCACTATGAGCAAACCAGTTTGTGTGGACAAGACTGGTCACAGTTTTCTTACCCTGAATGACCATAGCCTGAGACTGCTCCCCTACACAGCTCCCTAGAACAACCACGCTGAGTTTCTGCCTGCTGCTGGTGCATCTCCATCCAAGCACATGGACCACCTAATGCCAGCTTTACATTATTTGTGTTCGTCATTTCTTTATTTCCTATTGTCCAAGTCCAAGTTGTGTCCATGCAGGTCACAACAGCCATGAGCTACCCAAACAAGCCTGTTCCATTTCCTGGGTACATTTTGAAATTCTTCACTCCTAAGAATTTACTTGGGTTGATGCCTCTGTCAGAGACCCCTGGGCAATAGCCCAGGATTTCTGAGGCTGGCCACTTGAAGTATCACCCGTTTGCTTTCATTTCAAACCACCTCCTCCTTGAGAGGCTCTTGTCTTGCTCTGCTGTCGATCTTCATGGCGTTCTTGGTTAACCCTTCACAGTTGCTGAGTACTCCATTTGCCGGCCTCTTTGCTGGATCCACACTCTATCCTCATCCCCATGCTACCCTCCATGCCCACACCAACTGCATGGTAGTGTTTTCTTCTCTTTTTTTCCAGTGCCTTGCACACACACACACACACACACACACACACACACACACACACACACAGTGGGTGCTCAAATGCAGCCTTGGTGAGTTGCACACTTTTCTTAAGATCCAATCACACACCTGCACCATTGCTCATTCATAGTGGAAATATATCCAGAATTATTTTAAGAACTCTAAAGCTCCAAACAAGAAGTCTAATTATGTTCAAGAATTTGGAAACACCATATTTACTAATGACTTTGACAGGTCCATTTCAAGCGCCTTGTTGGGAATCTGGGTTAAATTTCTCCTTAGAAACTAGACTCTAGCAATGGATGCACGTCTCCCCCCTACCACCACCACAAGCCCACAGAAGCCTATTTAATGTGTAATGTGTCTAAAGTCCAAGCTAATAGCAGCCCCAGGGGTTCCTCGGCCTCTCCTCTCAGGCCATTGCTGGTCTTAACTCTACAGACCTTGCCCTGAGGCAAAGCACAAAACAGGGATGGACAAGATCGGGGCCTTTCTTCACCAGCTGTGGATGATGGAGGGGAGGAGGGTAGAGAGAGAAAAGAATCAATTGTGAGCAATAAGGGGAAAGGCAGGAGTAATGCAGGGCCATGAGATGCTACAAGGGACCCCATCTGCAATGGGTAGCTGATTGGTATAAAGGGAACATACAAAACAAATGGATGGTGCATTGGTGGATAGGCACATTCCCTAACATCCGTTTATTTAAAAAAAAAAAAAACTAAAAAAAGATTTAGTGTGTGTGTGCCTGAGTGTATGTCTGTAGACCATGAGAGTGTAGCCTCTGAGGAGGCCAGAAGATATCATAAAATTCCCCAGAACTGGAGTTACAGGCAGTTGTAAGCCACCCAATATTAGTGCTGGGAACTGAACCTGAGTCCTCTGGAAGAGCAGTCAGTGTTCTTAACCACTGAGCCATCTATCCAGACTCTGACATTCATTTCTAGAAGAGTCTTTGGAAGGCTGCCTGCCTGTACCTACACTGGAGATTTGGGGTTCTTCTTCATTTAGTTTCAGTTACAGTGAAGCTAAACATATCAACAAAGAAGCCACAGACAGGCTGAATTCAACATGGACACTAGCTGTGTTGTAGACACAGACCAGAGGCTGCTATGGTTGCAGGACCAGGTGGCTATGGAAGTTCATTTGGCATGGCAGTAGGAAAAACCAGGGAAGTGTGACAACCTGCAGAGCATGTGTGTCTTATAAATGGAGTTGCTTGGCTTCAGATAAGGCAGAGCCCAGCCTGGCCTTCCACATGGTAGGTAAATGCTCTAACACTGAATTAGATCTGCAGCCCTCCCCTTCTGAGATAAGCTTTCTGTGTATAGCCCAGGCTGGTCTCAGACTTATGAGCTTCCTGCCTCATCCTCCTGCCTTTTTGGAATGACAAGCATGAACATCATATGTGGTCATCAGTCTGTATTTTTAAAATATTATTGTCAAAGTTTTATATGTTGACAGAGTTTTCAAAACATCATCATGCAAGGCAAGTACATATACATGCCTGTACGTGTGTGTGTGTGTGTGTGTGTGTGTGTGTGTGTGTGTGTGTGTGTACATGTGTGTACTCATGAACACTTTAATGGGTCCCAAACCTAAAATTTTTGCTTTACATAGTCTTATTTTATTCTCTGTGGTCCTGGGGAAAAGAATTAAAAATTATAAATAGAATTGTTGTAGGTAGAATTATGTATTCTCATTTGATGGACATTAACATTTCTGAGATGTATGCCCACAAAAAAAAAAAAAAAAAGGTTTTTGTTAGACAACTCTTGAAAAATCACACTGTGGGGAACAGCCCTTATACATATTTCAAAGGCAAATGTCAATTCCTGATTTAAAAAAAAAAATTAACAATAATGCACCAATCTGTTTTTTTAAATTTAACTGTTGAGACTTCTAAAGCCCCAGATAAAAGGGCTCAGGAAAGGACTGAGATTCCTTTAGGCAGAGACACACATCAACATTTCTGAAGTTACCTCCAGAATGTGGCTGTCCATTTCTTTGCAAATGCTGAATCTCAGAATGCATCTTCAGAGCTCTCACTCATTACAGCTGACATGGTACAAGACTGCAATCCCACCTAGCACAGGGGAGGCAGGGGCAGGGGGATGGTAAGTTTGAGACTAGCCTGGGATATGTGGTGAGATCTCATTACAGTTTGAATGTGAAATACCCTCCACAGATTCAAGTGCTTGATGCTTGGCCCCCAGCTGGTGGCGCTGTTTGGGGATGTTACGGAAAGTTTGCATGATCTAACTAGGGGCGCGGGTTCCTGCAGAGTGGCCTTCAAAGTTATGCAGTCCCTGATTCTGCTCTGTGTTTTCTGTTATTTGATCCGCCAAGATGTGAAGAATCTGTGTCACGACCTTCTGCCACCATGAATGGAGCCTCCACATCCACCATACCTTTTCTGCAATGATAGACCAATAGCTCCTAAACCATAACCCAGAACAAATCCTTCCTTCCTTACATTGCTTCTGTGAGGGATTCTGTTTAAAGCACAAAAGAAAATGATTAATACAGGCCCTGTCTCAAAAACAAAGCAAAATAAATAGTAGGGGCTGGAGAAATGGCCCCAGCCGTTAAGAATGCTTCCTGTTCTTCCAGAGGACCCAAATTCAGTTTCCAGCACCTATGTCAGGTGGTTCATACTGCCTGTAACTCCGATACACTCTTTATGGCCTCTGTGGGCACTTGTACATATGTGACATACGTTCACACAAGCACACACATACCCGTAAATAAAAACAAATTTAAAAAAACAAGAGGAACAACACAAAACCCCACCCTTTCTACAATAACCACTAAGATGGGCCCACCAGAGCCAAAGAGCCTCAGAGAGGTCCATCTAGGGTCTGTTAGCTTTTGGTAGTGTCTCTTAAGGATGGTGTTTGGTGGCCATCAGTGAAGTGATGGGAAGTCCCCAATGCTGTGACAAAGAAACATGTCTTCGTCATATATCAGAGCTATGTGCTGCTCAACTATAGAGAATAAGCAGAAACACAGCATTCGGCACATGGCCATGAAGAATCGAGTGTCAGTTCTAGGGCTGCTGATGCAAGCATGGGCAGATCACTTAAGCTCTTGGTGCTTCGGTTTTCCCATCCCCAGAAATCACCTGCCCATGGGCCGTTGTGGGAATGGGGTGGAGCCATGCCAACACACAGCACAAACCATCACCCTCAGCAGATGACAGCTGTTGGGGCTGCTGCTTCATTGGCTTCTGTGGCACCTTCAGAAGGTGTGCCCCCTCTCACTGGGTCCACCCTGCACTCACCACTGATTGTCACTTGAGATTGCACTTATCCAGGTGCAGCAGAGATGGAAGCCCTTGTGGCATAGTCAAAAGACTAGAGAAGAGATGCTTCTCAACATTGACAGGTGCAGGGGTGCCATCTGAAAAAAGATTTCTTATCTGGGCACATATTCCAGTTTGATGACTCAGCCAGGACACATCTCCATGGATAAGTCATTAGTGTCTTCAGGGCACAAGAGCTTTCAAGTGGCGTGTCCTTCCCTGCCATCTGCAATATCTGGCATAGAGCTATAGAACAAAAGTACTAATCACTGAGTACCTAGCAAGTGACCTAGTCAGGGAGTGAGTTAGCAGGTTCATTTCTCAATGACTCCACTTGACCTTAATCTGTTATACAAAGCCATGTTAAAATGAATAGGGAGAAAACCAACTTTTTTTTGGCTTCTAAAGCTGATATTTTTGACTTTCATCCCATATGGCAGAGAAGGACAACTCTGGTTGGTATGCAGCTTGAGTTCATCCCCCACATGGCTGCCTGGATGACCCATGAGGCCATGCCTATCTCTCTTCTGAACAGAGGCTGAGCTTTCAGAGACCACATCAACATCTGGGACAAAGGTCCAACTTTTGGGGCACTCCAGGGAAACATCAGGACCACAGCTGCCCTGACTTTAAGCCTAGAAGTCCCCAGATTCAACTTGTTGGAAATCAGGTTTCCAAAGCCCTGCTCAGCCTATGCTTCTTTCATTCCCAAGAGAGAGCAATCCTGGCCATGCCCTCCATATACTGTACCAGGGTGCATCCAGCTGATGGGGTCCCAAATCACCCTACTTCCTGGCCAGATTGCACTAAGGTTGGAAGAGAAGGGTAGACTAGAGAGGAGGAATCAGGAGTAGCTGTAGTTGGTACTGGTTGGAGCTATTGGTACCCAAATCTCTCTTCCCATCACCTGTTGGCTTCCGACCCTTAGACCTTGCCAGAGACTATCCTGGTTGGTTTCTCCTAGCTGTGTTTACCCTCTTGTCAATTCCAAGTCCAAGATCATTTTACTCCATGTCTGATTTTATGATAGCTATAATAGTAGACTCCTCTTCCTCTGAGTCCCCTTGCAGAAATGTCTATGGGGGCATAGAATGAGCAATAATCCACTTAAGTCTCAGGCTAGATCTCTCTACCCAAGGAGAAAAGGTATCTCCATGGGCTTGTGACACCAAAGCTGTTCATTGTCCCTTATTCCCTGTCTTTGTCAGAGCTCAAGGCTGCTGGGCCTATCACATACAAAGATGGGCACACATCCCTCACTGCTGTTTGCTTTTCTCCCAGCCTGTGGGAATCAGAGGTTGGGGTAAGGATTGATAAAAGTGAGCATTTTTGCCATAAAAAGAATCTAAGAGGGCAATGGGAGGCCATCCTTGTGATTCCCCAGGCTGGCTGTCTTTGAAAAGGAAGAGCTGGCCAAACCTACAGAACTTGCTGCCTCTGGAGTCTACTCTTTATTTTGCTCTGAGCAGCACGTCCTTGGGTATGAATTAAAGATTAAAGGCAACTTAACCTGCATTTTGCTATATCTCTATATACAGGAGAGGAGAGGAAGGAGGGCACACATGTCTTTGGTGTGATCTCAGGGTCTAGACTCCAGACTGACAGGCAGGAGACTAAAGGTGGGAGGGCCAAGGGTCTTTTTCCAACCCTACTGGGGCTTTGCATGATCATTGGACTGGACCATTCTTCCATCTCCTTGTGAATGGCGTGAGGGGAGCCATACTCACTGGATTCCTGTTGTGGTCCTCTTCCAAGTTCTTTGGGCCTCGGAGTACTGATGACATCATATTCCATTAGCCATTTAACAGTGAACACAAGAGGGAACTGCTATCCAGTGGAAAACTAACACTTGGTCATTGATCTCACTTTCAAGAGAAATCTGTGTTGGATGGTACACAACTGAAGTCTCTAGTCTGGAAGGGTAGCAGCCACCTTTACAAAGCCTCAGAATAAGCTTGCTAACCCTTGTGAAATTTGAGACCAGAGCATCCCTTCTGATAGAAGGCTATCATGTGTACTATAGGACATTTAGTAGCATCCCTGGGCTTTCTCTACACATTGGATGTCTCTAGCACCTCTTGAGTTGTGACAACCCAAATTATCTCTAAATATTGCTAAAAGTACCCTGCAAGACAAAATCACCCTCCATGGAGGGTTGCTACCACTGAATTAACCACCCTTGGAAGAGACATCCCCAAAATCCTGATCCAAATCATTGTTACTCAGAGAACAGAGACACATGTGTAGGCTAATTTTATGCCATATTCAGAAATTGGAATGTTGCCAGAGAATATAAACCAATTGCAACAAAAGCTCAAAAAGATAAGGCTGCAAAAAAGAAAATGCATTCCTGAGCCATTCTTCGCTATCTTGCAGGCATTCTTCAAGCCACTAATATCCTGTTTGTGTGAATCATGGATCATTGACCTGATAAAGACCACCTTACAGCCTGAGAGTTTCTATAACATCTTCCAGGCACTTGGGATTTCTCCAGGTACAAGCAGGATGTGAGCAGGGAGAAAAATACTTTATATACATGTATGGGCTGGGTGTGTCCCTTTGGCTCTGAAATTGTGGTTAAATATCTATGTAACAAATGTTAAACAGAACATACTATATTCCATACAAATGTTTGAGCTTGGAAAGGCTTATATTAAGCTATCAGAATCTGTCAAAAAGGATGTGTGTGCCTTGAGGATGAGCCTTCTTCAAGATCAGAGAATAAAAAGGCAAGCAGGCCTTAAAAGTGTGCACTATTATATCTGTGATAATCTGGGATTGGCTTCAAATTGCAGTTCTCTGATGGCTGGTCTGGTCTCATGATCCCACCCACCCACCAAAGAAGGGCTTAGTTACATGGATGTAGTGATACCTCCATAGTGTACCAAGGATTCAAGACCCAGAATGATCCAGATGTTTCATGTCCAAAACTGGAATCACAAAGCACTTTTCAGTGATGAAACAATTTATTCTTGGTGTCTTTCTGGGGCTGACTTGGAAATGAAAGAAGGAATTCAAGGTTTCTTTGCTAGTGATAGTTCTTTGCTAGTGACAGCACAGTATAGGATGGGGTATCCTTCTACCAGAGAACGTGTGTTCCCATGTGTCTGTCCCACTGGCATGTACTCCTGTGGGCATCTATGTGGGATGCCTCTTGGAAACAATATCTCCAAGAAGAATTATATGCATGGTATTCACTATCCTACCGTCCTTGACTCACATTTTGCTGTGGGTGCTCCATAGGTCCTAGACAGTTCCTCTCCTTTCGAGAAGATTCCAGATGAACATAAATCTTGCTGCAGCTCTGACAGCCTCTAGTCATCTGTTTACCAAAACAAACTTGAAGAATACATTGAAAACTAGTTCCTAGTGAAATATGCATCCCCATGGCATTCAAGCCTGATATTTAATGTCTTTTTTATGGTTAATAATGCATCAAAGTATCTCTAGTCTGAAGCTGTCATTACATCACACACATGATGAGCGGGACCCATTTCAGTGGCTAAAAAACTTGGAGTCAGGTTTTATTTCATAGAAAAAATACTAATGTATAATTACAGTGGCCTGCTTCCCTCCATCTATATTTCTTTTTATAAAACCATGGCTTGATGAGATCAATCCACTAAAAATACCTGGAGAGAGTCTTTGCTTTGTACAGATAAAGTAACATGCTGGATAAATAAGTCCAAAGTCTCCTCATTAGAACATGATTCTGTTTGGAGAGGACACTGGCCTATTCTTTTTTTCTTGTTGCTTTATTTAAGAGAAGGGGAAAGGTAGGATTTTATCAGTATAAAGTGCTGTTACTCAGTCTCTTCTTCAGGTAGCTATGGGTGGGGAAAACAGCATTTGAATCAAAATGTTGGCATCCATTTCAATTCAGAGGCCCTAAAGTTTAAAAAAAAAAAAAATCAAGGAATGCTCCATTTGTGGCAAAAATGAACATCACTCTGAAAGCTTTACCTTCTTTCCTGCCTCGCTTTGGTCATTGATGCTGCGAGCAATGTGGATGGTGGTAATGATGAGGGTTAAAAGGTTCCCTCCGGAGTTATCTGGAGAATCGTATCAGGCTTGGAGAACGGCAGCCCTAGGGCCCATCACAGACATCCATAATGGCCACGTGCATGCACAGAAGTGATCTCACTGCAGCCCTAGACCGGTCCACATGTCTGAGGATGGTGCAATTCTGTGGGAATAGCAAGTGCCTGGGTTGATTTGTTGCTCTAGGGACCAAGTGAGCTAATTAGATAATGTATATGTAAAGTGCTCGGAATGGGCTTTGCACCTGGGAAACTCTTAGGAAATGGAGACAAGAGGAGAAGAAGAAGAGATGTAAGAGGCTGCAGGCAGGACTGGGGACTGGCATGGGCTCCCGGGACTCAGAGACTAGGCCCCTCCCTGTAAAGTGGGAATAATAATAATAATAATAATAATAATAATAATAATAATAACGATGATGATGCCTACCTGCTGTCTTACATGCGTATAAAGTTGGTTAGATGATAGGCCTTCGGCAGCTAGTGTCTATTAAGGATCAGTCATTGCAAGAAGCGCCATCTATCTTCAGGTGTAGTCAAAACAGGAAATGTGATTAAATCTGGGTCCTGTGAGTCCCTGCTCTACTATGGATTTGCTAATGCTGGAGGATTTCCACCGCGGCCTGAAATTTGAGCTGAAGTGCATCACAGAAAATGCTCACAGGTATCTTTGGAGGCAGAGACACACATGTGCACTGTAGAAAGTGGAGAAGAAGGGAAGGATTGTCACTTGTGTCAACAGAGCCATGGTGATGGACTGTTAGTTCCAGGGAACCATTGCAAGCTTCTGATGGATAGTAGAGACAGCTCTCTTTCGCACTTGAAGGGAATTCTTCTACCCACAGGCTGAAGGTCTGGCCTTATCCAGCCTCTAATGGAGGGGTAGTGAGGATGCCCATTTAAGGACTTCTCTCAAAATCGGCCTTAGCTGGATTCATATTTACACCTGACACACACAACCCATAGGGGGACAACCCATAGGGGGAGTTCCTATTGAGGTATGGCACTTACCTCTCCCCTTAATGCTTTTCTAAGATCTGAATTTATGGGATTCGCCAAGGGACTTCTGTTTTTAAAACTCTGCCAAAGGTTGGGGAGATAGCTCAGCAAGAGCGTGGAGTCCTATGTGTAGAGCCCCAAGCACACACATCCATAAAAGTGAGGTAGGGCAGAGGCTGTAGTCCATGCAATGAGGAAGCGGAGACAGAGGGGTGCCTGGGCTTGCTGGCCAGCCAGTCTGGCCAATTCCATGAGCTCCAGGTTCTGTGAGAGACCCTGTTCCCTGTCTCAAAAAATCAGAGGGAGATGCAGAGCCACAGTTGCTATTTGTGATTAGTGGTGTGCTCTGCTGTCATCTGAAAAGCTTCTGACTGAAGCCACGGTGGGTAATGCAGAGACCTGTACCTGGCCAAAGCAGGCGATCTGTGATGGAATACTCAGTCCCAACTGTGATAGCTATAATACCCACTCCAAGGTTTGGAGGACATTGAGGAAGAGGGGGTGGAAAGGATGTAAGAGCCAAGGATGGGGAGCTTTGCAGCAAAAAGATATCTTCTGCAATGACCTAACTGCAACGCTCATGAATACATTGCACCAGTGGGTATCTGCACAACCTGAACAAAATTGACCCATCACTATTTCATCACAGGTGTTGGAGGGAGCACATAAGCCTCCCCCCCCCCCAGCAACTGTTAGCAACATGAGGGAGGGGTGTTATTTTCTTCAGTGGCATGCCAAGAAGTTGACCTTGCTCCAATAAATAACTTCCCATCCATGCCCAGGCACAATACTCTCATTAAACTCAGGGTTTCCACAAAGAGAGAACATGAACATAGGAAGGGAAAACATGAACATAGGAAGGGAGAACACGAACATAATAGGAAGGGGACTTAGGAGAGGAGTCCCAGTGAATGAAGGAGATGAGGGTGGGGAATGGGGTTATATAAATGTATAAAACTGTCAGACAATACAAACAATGAAATAAAAACATATACAAATAAAAATAAAGTGGGAAATGATTAAAGAAGATTCTCATGCTCAACCCCTGCCCCCTATCCCCCCGCCACACACACAGCTCTATACAGGATTTTTTTTTCTTCCATCTTTGCCTGGAAAAGACCATCCTGAAATCCAAAGCAACAGTCACCCCCATGTCACCAGGACCAAGACAGTTCTGGCAATCTGCTCATTAGACTGATTCACGGTTCATTCTGCCTGCACATTGGCCTTGAAGTCCCACCCACTCTGTTTCCTGGGAGCTGACAGGCCTCACGGTCTGGAGACAAATGGTACTGGCTTTCCCTTTCAGGGAGCCTTAAGAAGTCCCCATTTTGGATGTGTTGGCCCGGCTTCCTTTGACTTATCCAGGCACCTCCTGCCCTCCCAGTTCAGATCCTTTCTTGGATCCGCTATTGTTTGACTCCACGGTGCCTTTTTAAGTGTCAGGGCGAATTTGTGTTTCCAGGAAGAAAGCACCTTTTGCTTTGGGGGCCCATTTTTAAAAATTGCAAGGGATTTTAATTCCCGTGGAAAACTTAACTGTATCCCTAAGAAAAGGAACAAACAGGCACAGAAAACCAGTGAGCAGACACCCTCGTGCCTTCACACACCCTAGCAGACACACAATTGCATACAGCCAAGCTGACTAATGTTGATGTATCCAGGTTGGAAATGACAGGATATTGTGGAGGGCCAGTCACTTAATGAACCCCTGCGGGACCATCTTGGTTACTAACAATTTCTCTCCAACTCATCAGGCCCGGGAATCTCAGCCCCCAGTGTTTCACCCCATCACGTTCCCCACTGCCCCCTTCTCCCTGCTCTGCACAAACAAACCAATTATGGCAACAGATATAAATTGGATCTCTTTTCGGAAAGTGCTCCCTCAACCTTTTTTTCTGCCCTTCCTTACTTAGCGCTAGTCAGCCTGCCCACCAGGCACACTGTGCCTACACATGTACTCACACACATGTATACACAAATGTATGCATGAGCATTCTGTGGTGTGTACTCTGTTTGCAGCCTTCTCCGATTTTTCTGCCCTTTGGCTCCACGTGGTTTTAGTCATCTATATATTCCTTTAGCCTCTTTTTTCATGGAATACAAGTTAAAAATCTTGTTAGTGTCTTTTACTCTGCAGCCAGCCCCAAACTCTTCCATGCCCTTGCTATAGCTTAGGGAGCCCTCCAGATTAATTGTCAGGCACTGCCTGGGTAATTCATATTGGCATTAATTGTCATCTGTCTTAGTTTCCAATTGATTACTCAGCTTAGAGATGCTGTGGAAATACTTACCCACACTTACACAAAGCTATTAAAATATTGGCTTCACAAACTCTTATAAGGTTAAGGCATAAGAAATTACTGAGCTGGCTGGGCGTTGGTGGCGCACACCTTTAATCCCAGCACTCGGGAGGCAGAGCCAGGCAGATCTCTGTGAGTTCAAGGCCAGCCTGGGCTACCAAGTGAGTTCCAGGAAAGGCGCAAAGCTACACAGAGAAACCCTGTCTCAAAAAAACCCAAAAGAAAAGAAAAGAAAAGAAAAGAAAAGAAAAGAAAAGGAAAGGAAAGGAAAGGAAAGGAAAGGAAAGGAAAGGAAGGAAGGAAGGAAGGAAGGAAGGAAGGAAGGAAGGAGAGAGAGAGAGAGAGAGAGAGAGAGAGAGAGAGAAAGAAAGAAAGAAAGAAAGAAAGAAAGAAAGAAAGAAAGAAAGAAAAAAGGAAAGGAAGGAAAGGAAGAAATTACTGAGCTGCCAGATGAGCCACTATCTTCTGGCAAGGAGATTCATTTTACAACCATGCTCCTCAAAATGCTGTCATAGGCTTTTCTTGACCAAGGAACTATTTGTTGGAGATCTTCAAAAAGTTAGGAAACTCAGAGTAAGCATTTGGAAACACAAACAGGTGGAGATGAGAATATAAACCTGTGTTAGCATGCTTTCCTGTGCCCTAGATTTGAGGCTCAGGCCCTGAAAAAGAAGTTTAGAAACTTTTATAGCAGTGCATTGATATAATCTCCAAACAATGGCTTACTTTTCTGTGTGTATGTGTATGTGTGTGTGTGTCTGTCTGTCTGTCTGTCTGTGTCCCCTAAAGCTCAACACCCCTGTCTTCTTTGAGGCAAAGTCTCTAACTGAACCTAGACCTCTCTGATTGAGCAAGACTGGCTGGCTAGAAGCCAGGTATCCTCTAGTCTCTGCCTTCCCAGTGTTAAGGTTATGGGTTCTCATCACCGCATCCAGCATTTTATATGCGTGCCAGGGATCCGAACTCAGGTCCTCGTGCTTTTGTGGCAAGCTCTTCACCCAGTAAGCCATCTCTGCAGCATCAGGATAGTTTATTTTTCTGGTTATTCATCTTGTAGGTAACTTACAAGAGGATCAGTTGAGGGAAGCCTTGATGTTAACAGCTGCAACAGAAGTTGTCTATAGATAACTTCAAAATTGAGGTGCTCCATCCCCCGATGGTGTGGGCGAAACAAGAGCTCAGAGACTCTCTTCGCATAATTAGATTGCTTTGGGTCAGTAAAGTCTCACCACTTAAGTAGAAGATGTGGTCATACAAATACTGAAAAGGTGAAAACTGATGTGTATCACAGTGAACTGGATAACTCGGCCCTGAGTAAAGCCAGATACTCTGCAAGAATTCTATTTAGAAATAACCTAGAGCAACAAATCTCTCCTGTAAAGCAACTTTGGAGTCTCATGTATTGGCCCCAGATGCATATTCTAGAAGGTGCTGGTATGCTGGCATCCTACTCACTGACTCATGGAAAGCCTGGCACCGTTTCGGCAGAAGGATATTGTTAGTCTCTTGGCTTCTGAGGTTATCTGTGGAGACAGACCTCGATATAACAGAGTTCTCTGTGTGTCAGCCTCCACACTGCTGCAGGCACATTTCAAAGGCAGATTTTTGTTCCCTTCAGCATGAAGAATGATTACCCAATTATCTAAACAGAGTGATGGGTGTCTATGACAAATCGTAGGCTGGAGACGTTTTAAAAATAATAACTCGAATCTTTAGTGTACTGTTTGATTTGCAAAGCACATCCAGGTCTATTCATTTCCAGGATCCACAGAGCTGGCCAGTAGCAGGGGCAGGGAAAGGCTGAGTACATTTATTGTAGGCAGAAATCTGTTACATTTAGCTCATCCACACCGCTGTCCTTCTGTTTAACCAAATGCTGCACAAGGCCCAGAGGATGGAAAGAACCTTTTTCCACAGCCATCTCAGCATTGTGTAACACAAATAAGACCAGCAAAGTTTCCCGCAGGCCTCAGGGCTTTGAGGATATTTAGGGGAAAAACACCTTTGGGCTTTAAGGGTTGTATCGTGTCTGGAGGGAAAAGGGAAGACGGGTATTAAAAATGACAAAGCACTTTCATTTGTGAGAGCCATCCAAGGAAGATGGGAAGGAACTGATTTTTCCCAGGGAGAAGCAATTTTATGAGCCCTGCCTGGGTGCGTACAGATGAGCAGGACAGCAGGACAGCTGGAGATGGCCTCTGACATTCTCAGGGAGGGAGGGATGGTCTGTGTTTTCTCATTATAGGATTTGTAGGCAAAATTAAGAGAAGGAGGGAAGAAAATCTGAATTCTTGCCCTTCTTCCTTTGTGAGGGCCATGCTGAACCCCAAATAGACAGACATTGTGAGGGAGCTGACCTTGAATTACCCTGAGGGGACAGGACTCATTTCAGGAGCAGTAGCTGAGACCCATAGCCTGGCTTGGTTATTGTAAAAGATGATACTCCTGGGGGTGGGGCACACAAAGTAATAAATGCCTTCTGCAGCAATTAAAATGAGAGCAGAGGTAGGCCTCCAACTCTGCAGTGTTATCCACCACCCCCCTTTAAGAACAATAACAAAAACGACCATGAACAGCCAACCCAGAAGCACTTTGCCCCTCACCTAGACCTCACTCAGGCAGCCGTCTGTTTTTCCTATTAGAGAACATTCTGTTGCAAACTCCTTGTAGGTTTGCAGATCAGATATTCAGAAGCAGCTGAGAGGGTCCCATTCCATCTTGCATTTGCTAAAATGTGTTTGGAATCACATTATTATAGATTATGCAAGACTAGAATGGGATGAAGAGGGAAACGTAGCCCCGGATGCTTCTGCAAGAAGGAAGTCAGGCTGACCCCTTGGAGACCTAGCTTCAGCCTCTTTGTTTTGTTTTTTTTTCCCACTGATCTACTTGCCTGAGGGAACCGTTCAGTTATTCCTGTCTTTTAATTCCTGTCTTATAGGGGATGTGAAAACATGAAGCAAGGAGAGATTACCCCTGCACACTACTCATGTGCCAACACAGGCACACACCTACACATACACACACACACACGCACGCAAGGGTGAAGGGCTTAGCACTTAACTTAGAATTAGCAGCTTGATTATAAGAATCAGAAGGAAGGGGAACAAGAAAGGGTTCAGTGAGTAAAGTGCTTGCCACAGAAGCATACGGGCTTGAGTTAGGGTCTCCAGTCCCCATGGGTGTGTCTAGCGAGATCCTTGTCACTCACAGCCCAGCCAATCTAGCTAATCAGTGGGGTGCAGGTTCTGTGAAGACAGCCTGCCTCAAAAAAATAAAGTGGAGAGATAGAAGAAGACATCCGGTGTTGAACTCTGGCCTCCAAACATGCATAATACACACACACACACACACACACATACACACACACACACATACACACCACACACACACACACACACACACACACACACACACCACACACACACACACACACACACACACACACACACACACACACACACACACATACACACACACGCATGCACTGTGATGGCTGTTCTTGGTTGTCAACTTGACTACATCTGGAATGAACTAAAATCCAAAAATGGAGGGCACACCTGTAAAGGTTGATCCACTTCTAATCTGGATCTTTGAGAAGAGAATACACATCTCTAGTTGGGATCTTAAGGCAAGAAGACATACCTCTTAATCTGGGCCACACCTTCTACTGGAAGCCCAGATAAAGACACAGAAGAAGGAAGCTTTCATTCTTGGCCTGTTTGCCTCCACTCTCATTGGCCAGTCCATTCCCTCCCTGGCATTAGAGCCTACTTTGGGATTCCAGCATATACTGCAGACCAGTTGAGACATCCAGCCTCTGGGACTGAACAATGACTGGATTCTTGGACTTACCTTTCTCAACCAACCATTGTTGGACTAGCTGGACTGCAACCTATTAGCCATTCTAATAAATCCCCTTTTTATATATATTGAGAGGTTCATTCTATAAGTTCTGTTACTCTAGAGAACTCTAACTAATACACACACACACACACAAATGGCTAATCTTGATTGCCAACTTGACACATTTGGGAAAGGGATCATCAGTTGAAGAATTGCCTTCATCAGATTGGTGTTGATTGATATTGGAGACACTGAGGATGGCATAGTCCTAGGCAGGTGGACCTGGGCTGTATAAAAAAGTAAAATCCCAGCACCCACATGGCAGCTAACAATTGTCCCCAGTTCCAGGGGATATGACACCCTCACACAGACAAACATGCAGGCAAAGCATCAATGCACATAAAATAACAAATCATTTTAAAAAATCTAGGTGAGCAAGCCAGAGGGAGCAAGACAGCACTCCTCCATGGTCTCTGCTTTGGTTTCTGCTCCAGGTTCTTTCCTTGCTTCCTTTGATAACAGACTGTAACATGTAAGTTGCTTTTGGTCATGGTGTTCACCACAACAACAGAAGGAAAACCTGAACAGCACACATACACCACACCACAGAGAGGAATTAAAGAAAGGAGGACAAGAAATTCTATCTGTTCTGATTAGCTATGTGGCCTTAAGAAAATTGTATTAGCTTCTCGGGCTTCAATTTCTTCAAATGAAAATGTGAAGCCCTGAGTTCTGTAACTTTTATGACAAAGCTTTGCCTGACTCAGCGACTGAATTTTAAAGAAAATCCTCACTCAGAAGAGCTGTTGTTGCTCTTGCACGTGCAGGCCTGTGTGCACACGTGCAGCCTCAGCTGTGCACAAATGATGATAAAATGATTCAGTGTCATTCTCTCCCAAGCCCAGCTTCCTGGGGTGCACCTTCTGCTGTCTTCCCATCCCCACCACCTCCTTGCACTTTTGATGGCCCTGTATCTCCGGATAGCTGTCTCTCCTGAAAGTCGTCAGTAGGGTGACAAGGCCAGTGTGAAAGCAAACGAGCACTTGGTTCCTGGCAGAGGCTGTGGAGGTAACTACAACCCACTGGAGTGTGCAAGGAGATTGCCTACATGCTCCAGTGACCCATAGCATCTCAATACTCCCAAATAAACTAATGAACCCATTTGCCCTTTCATAAGAATATGCCTTGGAGTCAATGAAATGGGTATAGTTAGAGACACTACCAATGCAGAGTGGAAGGAAAAGGGAGATTTATAAGAATCAGGAGCTCGGGGTTGGGGGCTTACTGGGTAAAGTACTCCCTAAAAAATATGAGGATCTGAGTTAGCAGTCCCAGAACCCAGGGGCCAGAGTCCTAATGACACCTCCAAGTGTGTGCTTCCAAAGATATTATTTCTCCAACTGGACTCCACCTCTTTTTTTTAAACACTTATCTTATTTTTTAAAGTTATATATTTATATGTGTATAGGAATGTATTGCATAAATGCAGGGAGCCACAGAGACCAGAAGAAGGTGCCAATTCCCCTGGAGCTGGAGTTACAGGCTATTATGAGCCACCCAGTATGGTGCTGGGAACCAGACTTGGGTTCTCTGCAAAAGAAGTTGATATTCTTAGCAGCTGAGCCATCTATCCCACCCCTAGCCCTTGCCTGCTAAAGCCCCCACCATTTCCTGCTAGGACCACCACTAGGACTACGTCTTTAACACATAGGCTTCAGGAGATCTGATCCCAACAGCACAGCATGTCTCCTGCTCGCCTGCTGCAGGAGAGAATTCTTTTTGGCATGACCATGACAAAGAAGGTGGACAATATACCATGGCACTTCCTATGTACTGAACAAGTAAAGGATAATAAAAGAATTTTCTAGTTTAACAGCAAACACGTCAGTTTCCTTTGAAAAGCATCAAAGCTGTGAAGTGGGGTTCAGAAGGTGGCACAGACCCTCCCCTTCCTTTTGATCATCCCGGGAACACTGGTGCCACAGAAAACATACATGAGTGAACTAATCATCGGTAATCATGGGCTTGACCCCATTTCATCCCTCCTCCCTGTAAATCGCAGACCCACCATGCAAACTGAAGAGGGATGACACAAGATGCCCACAGTGGCTGGCAGAGAGTCCTGAGTCTTTTCTGCTTTCTGTCCCCGTCTTCCCTTCAGGTCCCTCAGCTACGGTGGCACCCTTGACAGAGTGGCTGCATTTCTCTGAGGCCCTGTCCTATTTATTTCAGGTGATGAGTAGGAAATAGTAAAGGAGGGGCAGAGAATTTCCTAGTAAGCATTGTTTTCTCCTAAACCTTGCTAGAAGCCAAACTCTCGCTGAAGAGTGCATGTGATCGTATTTAACAAAGTCCCGTGGGCCACCGGTGTGTAGCGGAGTAAGTCCATGTTTTCTCTTTCTGCACTCAGGATGGGTAGCTAGAGTTTGTGAGTGGGACTTTCAGAGTGTCTTGGGAAGCTTTGCACATCAAAGCCCTTTTCTGAGTACCTGTGGGAAAGTCTAACTCTGCAGATCTTTTTGAAGTATTCATTGCATGATCACCTAACAAAGGAAAGCAATTGGTGTCCTTCATGTAGCATGATATGGGCTTCTCAAATTTCAAACAAAGGGATCCATTCATAAAATTGTTGAAAACCTACTATGTGCCAGGCACTGTGCTAGGTACTAGGGGTAAGACATGAACAATTCACTAGGATTTCATAAAGAAAAATCAGTATAGTATGGTATAGGGGCTCTCAACTTTGATCCCATTGGGCATTTGAGAACAGATGACTTTATGTTGTAGGGGTTTCTTGTGCATTGTAGAGTATTTATTGGGAACATCTTCTACTAGATGCCAGTAGCTCCTCTATCTCAGATGTGGCAGCTATGAAAATATCTCCAGATATCACCAAATATCTTCTGTAGGGTAAAGTCACCCCTTACCAAGGGTCACTGCACTAGTGAGTTTGATTATAATATTTGGGATCAGATCTAGATTCAAATCCTGGCCTAGTCAACCATTAGCTTTAAAAACTAAGGCAAATTTGCTTACTTTCCTGGGCTTGGCTTACTAATCTACTGAGTAGGTGAATATGTACATGACCTAAGATAAATGAATGCAAACGCTTGGACTCATGATTAGCTCATGGACGTATAGAAATTCTACCTAAAGGATGCAAAACGTGGTTTGCTCTGAGACCATGAAAGTGCCCCAATTAATCTAAAATGTAGGAAGGTATTTATCGCATGAGTTTTTATTATTTATCAGCGTTGTCTGTACCATGATGAGCATGTCTGTGTCCTTCTGTCTCTATTCACATAGAGTATTATTTTGAAATACCAAATAGGACATCAGTGGGAACACTAAATGACTCTCAATTTCAACTGAGCATGTTCTGGCACTTTCCTTCATTATCTCTTTGGCCTAAGTGTTTTCATGCATATGTCACTGTGTCTTGGGAAGATTGAGTTCCAACCAGGTTCCAACATTGTTTACTCGGTATAATCGGAGCTGAGTAATAGCAGAAAATCTGAGAAGAAAGAGTCACATGATCAAGGACACATACATGTAGAAGCTAGCTTTGATCTCTGATTACTTTATTTTTTTTATTTTGTTTTGTTTTTGTTTTTCGAGACAGGTTTCTTTGTGTAGCTTTGCGCCTTTCCTAGAACTCATTTGGTAGCCCAGGCTGGCCTCAAACTCACAGAGATCCGCCTGGCTCTGCCTCCTGAGTGCTGGGATTAAAGGTGTGTGCCACCACCGCCCGGCTCTGATTACTTTAAAGTTGCAATTGCCATGAAACTCTCCGGGCCTCTGCTTATCACTGCGTGACACTCAAGACCATAACTTTGGGCTTAGAGGAACTGGCGTGTAATCACCTGGCTGGGTTGGAGGCACTGAGCATGAAGTTTGTAAGAAGAGGGAGAACCAGGTTTGGAGGTATCAGGATGGTGAAATATAGCCAGCGATTACAGATGTAATTAGCACAGGAGTATTTGTGACAAGTGGCATGCTGGTTTGATAAAGGAAAAGTGCGATTATATTGGAGAGAGACGAGGGAAAGCTGTGCAAGAAAGTCCATTTTTGAAGATGGACGACGAAAACCCAAAAGTGGAAAGGTAAGGTGTGGGGCCTTGAGCCGGGGGTTGAAACGTTGCTGGAGAATGGACCCATCTGGATAGCAGAAGTAATGTTGACATCCTGGTGGCGGTATACCAGAGACCACCCAGGTGGAGTGAGCGCTCAGCTCATGCCTTGGTCCTCGGAGTTAAACTTCACATATCACAAGGGGGTCACCACCTCCACCACATTTGTGCATCTCCTTCTGCTGAGGGGATACTTCTTGAAGCACTGGGGGCCCACCTTCTTCACTAAGTGGAAGGCAGACAAAGCCAAAAGTGAAAACAGTGCTGGACATCATTCTAACACATGGAGGACTGTGGTCATGTCCATTAATGAGAGATAATAAACTTCATTGTGGACTTTCAGTTCTCAATGTTATTTATTCATGTAGTTCTTAAATTCAAACACAGATAACAGCCTTATTGCAAAAATATGCAATACCTCCCAGAGTCTTCCACTTGGTTCCCAATCCTTAGAAATAAGCTTTCAATTATTTTAACTGATTTCTTAGAATTTTGCCTATGTGTTTCTGAATATTATCTTCCTAATGTTGTTTCTTGGTTTTTCACTGTTAGCCATTGTCCATGAACTTCCCAATATAGGAAATGAGTGCCCGCCCCCCCCTCTCTCACACACACATGAACTTCCCAATATAGGAAATGAGTGCCCCCCCCTCTCTCTCTCTCACACACACACACACACACACATCTCCCCACAAAGAGGTGCATAAAATCCTTACTCTCTCACAATCATGATATTGTTAATATTTTTAGAGCAGAATTTGGCCTAGCTAAGCCATAGTTCCTTTGTTTTTTCTTGTATAAGCTTTGTCCTCGACATCCTTCTGACCCTGTTGATTGAATATCTGAAATGACTTAACCTAGCAAAGGTTAATTTTGACTCAGTTTCAGAGGGCCATGATCATTTTGTCCACTAGTTTGTCCAAATGGTGGAACAAAGCTGCTTACCTCGTGGTGTCCAGGAAACAGAGAAAAGAGGGAAGCCAGGAACAAAATATCATCCCCAAAGATATGATTCCAGTGACTTCCCTCCTCGCTTCCCAATGTTTTCACCCCTTCCAATAACCCCACCCTCTGACAACTGAATCTTCAGCACAGATGGCCCCCTGCAAACATTCAGCTCCAAGCCATTAAGAGCACTGTTCTCCGTCTCCTATGTGTGCATCTCTTAGTTTCTACTTGGTTACCATGGACATATCTGTACTGTTTTCTGACTTTAGGTATCACCACTTTATATGTGTGTAAATTGGGTGTTTTATTAATCCCATCTTGCAAGAGTCCTCCTACAGCTTTCTGAGATGTTCTTACTGGAGCTAGAGAGTCCCTCACCCTGGACACCAGTTACTGCCCTGGTGTCCAGGGCATTCTCTTTTCCTCTAAGGTGTGCTGAAAGCCCCCGTTTTCTACCTCTCACTCATTTTATTCACACCTAGTAGTGAGCACTGTGCATTCCGTTCTGCAGGTGAACCAAATCAAGACACAGGGCACTTTTGTAAAATAGTTCAAAGTCACATTTTTTTTTTCTTTTGTATAAATGACACAGAAAGGCCTCAAGTCCAGAGTCCATCTGACACTGAGTCCAGATCCTGAGTAGTCACTAGGTAGTCACCATAGAAGCCTAGCAGTCCTGGCCAAGAGGCAGGATATCCTGGCCAGGGGGCGTCTCAAGGCAGAGCTGGGAGCACCTCCAGGTGCCTGAGCCTGGTGTAGGCTATGCTCACATCTGGTTCATCCATGGCAGCATCCTTATCTTACAGCATTCTTTAGCCCCTGACTTACCATCCCTCATGGCAGTTTCTTATTTCTGGGATTAGCTGGTTTAAAAAAAAATAGCTTCTGGGCATGTGACTATTCTCAGAACTTTAATGTCAGAAATAATGATCATGTTAAATTGGAGCTCATTACCACAGAATGAGAGACTTCATTGAGCCCTGATTTTTTTTGGGGGGAGGGTGTCTTCTGTAGCTCTGCCATGGGGCACCATAGGGGAATGGGGGTGTTTGGAGCAGCAAATTTTAAAATAATATGAAAAGATCTCCTTTCACTGATGCAGGGGAAAGGGTCCATCCTCCATTGTTCTCGCCAAGCGCTGGCTGTTCCTTTGTTGTGGTCTCACAGAAAGTTCCTGAGCCCCTTAAGCCACTAATGCTAGTTGTATCCCCAGCAGCCATAACACATACTTAAAGCATTATTTCCAGCCCAGCTTTTCCCATAACGAATCTGACAATCCCGTTTTATGATTTGTTGAGTGGTTAATTCAAGATACACCGATCTCCAGAATGAGCTTTCCTGGTAGAATCCGGGCTCAGCCTCCACCCACTAGCACAAAGGCCTGACATAACCATCTACAGAGGACACACATGGGCATGACAGGACCATGATGTTTCCCCAGGGTCTTTGAAAGGGATGTCAGTCTGTACTCTTTTCCTCTGGAAAAACACCCACCACACACACATTTGTCCTTCTCTGATAAGCTGTCAAAGCTATGGGTGCTGCACATGGGGCACCCAGTGTCCCTGTAACTGGGATCTAAGGGCCCTGGAGCATTGGCCACCACTGAAAGCAACAGAGGAGGCAGAGCATCTGACAGCACCCCATCTAAGAAACAGAATAAAGGACTGGGAGAGTCTTTAATCCAGAAACTCAAGGCAGGACAGTAAGGTATGCCCATGTCTCCATGTCTTTGCATTCCTTTATAGGGAGGATTGTCCCCTTTTGCAGATGGCTGCAAAGGACAGAGTGGGGACCATTAGAAGGAAGTCATATTTTGATTCAAGAATGTAAATCATAATTCGATCAAAGGTGTTAAGAAAGGATCTGCATGCAACAGAGGAACTTGTGTTTCCTTCCAATAAGAGTGTCAAGAGCAAGACAGGACCTCCACGGGTATTCTGGTGGAGGAGCACCTACTGAGTCACAGTACCTTCTCATCATCAGGGTCAATGAGCCTAAGATGTAGAAGTTTTGTAAACCACATTTGTGTGAACATATGTGTTCACACATGATCGGGTATGTAAGCACATGTGTGGAGAGGCCAGAGGTCAACCTCAGGTGTGGTTCTTTGAGCTCTATCCACCATGTTCTTTGAGACAGCCCTTTCACTGCCTGAAACTCCTGATCAGGAGAAGGTAGCTAACCAGAGAGCACAAGGGATCTACCTGTCTCCGCACCTCCCTGGTGCTGAGATTTCAGGCAGGCCACCACACTCGCAGCCTTTTGTGTGGGTTCTGGAGATGAACACAGGTCCCCATGCTTACATAGCTGGCATTTCACTGCCTGAACTGTCTCCCTATCCCTGTAAGTCACTTTTAAAAGGAGGGAATGTCCTCTCAACAATTAAAGCAAGCAAATGTATTTTCTACATATAAGGTGCTATTTTAGAGTAGGAACCAGCAAACATTTTCCTCAAGGGCCAGAGGACAAAGATTTAAAATCTTATGGACTCTATTGTCTGTGTTGTAACCACTGTAGTGTAGCCAGTTATAGGACAAAGGCAGCCAAACATGGTACAGAAATGAATGAGTATGTCTATGTTCAATAAAACTTTATTTATACCGTAGGCAGTGAGTGGGGTGGTTCCTGTGAGCCTGCTTTAGTGGATACTGGGAATAACAACAGAGATAGGAAATAAGGAGTGTATTACTGCCCTGCATGTGCCAGAAGGTGTCATACTCTGGTATAGCTTATACATGTAAATCTTTGTGGTGTGTGTGTGTGTGTGTGTGTGTGTGTGTGTGTGTGTGTTGTGTGTGTGTGTGTGTGTGTGTGTGTGTGTGTGTGTGTGTGTGTGTGTGTGTGATTCAGGGAGTTGAGAGAAGAGAAAGAAACTGAACACACATACACAGAGAGACAGAGAAAATCCCTAAGATGGCATGGTCATTGTCCTTACAGCCAGATTTTCTGTCACAGCTATATAAAGGCTCCAGCCCCAGAGGTACCCCAGGGGGAGTTGTACACCAAACCTAAATTCCTGCTACTTCATGCTCTTTGCTTTGGGCATCTGCCTTGTGAAGGAACGGACCTAACTACATGTAACTATGTCCTGAAGGGAGGAAAATGTGCTTGCCCAGGTTGGTATATCAGGTTGGCAGCTTGTCACTGGGGCTTTCAAAGTGAGAATTCAGACCATATCCATTCTTAATGCAACCTGGAAGCTCTCCACTCCAGCGGTAAGAAAGTCAGCAGAGAGAGAGAGAAGATTGGTGAGGTAGGAGGCAGGGAGAGATGCTCAGCCTTCACAGCAAGCTTGTTCAGGGACGCCCCTTCCTTTGCCTCCAGCCCTTGTCCTCTTATCTGTGGTAGTCACAGGGTCACTTGAAACAGTATGCTTCAAAGGCAGCTTATAAGTGTTTCCAGAGATAGGGCAATGTTCATTCCTTGCATTGGCATGTCTATATAATTTTAAGTGTCTAAAATATGACAAATTCTATGTCTAGGGGTTAACATACTTCCTTGGAGCCCTGTTCATCCCAATATACCTTCGTTTTTCAGCCATTTTCTTTTTAACTATCCCCTTCTACTTAAATGCATCACCCTGACTTTAAAAGCCTTGTAAGCCAGGTAACAACCCCCTGTAGACTTGAACACACATATCTCCTCAAACATCTAGGAAGTCCCGCTGGACCATTGGCTGCCACTTCCTGTTTCCATAGCAGACATTTTGTCAGAGACTAAGGCAGGAAAGCATACCTGCCTGCATTCCTTCTCAAGTACCCTCGGGGGTGCTGATCCCTCCTACGCCTTATCATCTCTAAATAGAGGTTTCTCTCCCCTCCCTACCAGCTCAGTGTCAGAGCGTGCCATGGGTGTGCCCTGCATTTGAAATCTGACATTGCCTTACTCACGTGTCTTCAGCTTGGCAGAGCACTTATAGTCGGTAGCCCGTTAACTAGGGAGCCATTCTTCTGCTGGGAGATGACCTTTTACACAGAAGACACAGCTGTCATAAGTGATCTCTGGCATATGAAAGTTTCCTGTGTTTCCAACAAGGAACAGGACCACACCACCACACATGCCTGGGCATTTCTTGTGCGTTTCTATATAAGTTGTTTATAAAGATTATTACTTTTTGACTGTACATAAATCTGAGTAACTATTGCCACTTTCTGAAAACACTGTTGGCCCTCATGGTGGGGAGGGGGCGGCACATCTACCCAATTAGTTTTTTTTTTTATTGAAAAGACAATATTTGTTATATTCAAAGGCTCTTGGAGGGAAAGATGTGTGAAAAGATCATTGCAAAGATCAGCCATTTCCACAGGTTTTATAGAAACTAATTGTAGAGCTTTGAAGTTATGAAAATGCCCTTTAAATACTTCTTCCCAGAGACATAAGGAGTAAAAGCAGTGATTTGTTTTTTCCTTTTCCAAGATAAAATCTTACACCCTGAAGCCTTCAACATCACCCTTTGTTTCTTATCAGAAGTCTAATGTCTGATTTGCCTCCAAGCAGAACATTATTTGTTATTTGCTCATGATGTTAATCTGTTTCACTGTGGAGTTGTGTGATTCAGGGTGAGCTTTGCAAAGTGGGTGTGATAAGAAAGATTTTCTGACCTTGTGCAAGTCCTCTGGGTACCCCACTCAAGATTAATGAGTTCCAACATCAAGACCTCCATTCTTGGCTCACATCTCTCACATATCACAGTTAGGAGTAAACCAAGGCAGCATAGCTCACACAGGATCATGTTCTACACTATTAGGGAAGATGTAAATGCCACAGACCAACCCCAGCCATTCCATTAGAAGTCACTAATAATGACAGCTTCCCAGAACTAGATTTTTATAGCTTGCATGTTGTTTACCGGCTACTCTAAATCTGTGGGTGCTCCCTTTGATATATATACATGGTGCTGTTTCTAGATCAGGGCCTAAGAACGAACAGTTCATGAGCATCTTTAAAACCTAAGAACAGGTTAGCTGCTGCCACAGACACTGACCATGGAGTCCCTTACCTTGGCTTAAGGGATTGTTTCCCATGACATGAAATGCTTCTGAAAGTTTTAAGCAATATTGATATTTTGACTGCAATAATGTTTTAGTATCACTTTCATATTTAGTGATAGTATCCCAGCTCTCTCTTTATGACAGCTCAATAAGGAAAGTATTTTTACATGCAAACCAGGGTTCAGAGAATTTACATTTCTTAGCTATGTTCACATGGGTGGACCTGAAATTCAAGCTAGATTTGATTCATGATCTGGTGAGCCTAGTCACTATGGGTCATATAATAAGAACTTTTCTGATCTAGTTGCTGGATAAAAGCTGTTTGGGGAAGAGAAGGAGAGAAAGAGAGAAGGAGATGGCAATGAATGAGAGATTCATAGAATTGGTTACTCTGGCATTGAGGAGACTAGAGAAAGACAGATACTTCTATAGGAAACATGGCCAGTTAGTTCTGTCTGGCCCATTCTACCATTAGGTTCTTTAGTACATGGTGGCTTAGCCAACTGGGGGCAACTTGATTCCTGAGCCCCTTCCCCAGGACATGTCTTCTAGAACCTGAGGGACTGAATGACATAAGTTGGCTGCATTTAGATAGGAACACTTGGGTCAATGGCCAGGGGTGGCAGGTGCCCTGGTTCCTGCTTTTTCCAAGAAAGCTTCCACAGGATTGACTGAGCTGTTCTGATATGGCCAAGTGGAACCAGCTTTTAACTTTTCCCATCAAAGTGGTTTGTTTTCTGATGCCAAACAGAAACTTATCCTCATGTGGCAGACACAGAGGCTCATGTAACTGAAAAAGCCACATGGGTTCATGACCAGACCAAGTGTTAGCATTTGATTAGGGGCTGAAACAAGGTCAGGAGTTTCTTCTCTCCCTGGTTATTCACCATTGCCTCCTCCTTCATGCTTCCTTTCCCACAGAGAGTGCCACCTTTGCCCTCTTTTCCTCTCCCTGAAGACGCCACAAGAAAAGAAAGAGGAGTTGGTGAGGTGATTTCATGAGTAGAGGGAGGAGCTTGCCAAAGCCTGGTGATATGAGCTCTACCCCAGGGCGGGAGGAGAAAATCAACCCCTTCAACTTGTTCTCTGACCTCCAGCCACGCTCATGGCATGAATGTGCGTGCACACACACACACCCGTAATAAAACAACAAGGAAAAGCAAGTCTCTTAGCCAAAGTCCCATGGAAACCTATAGGGCTGTGTGCTGAAACCTGAACAAGCAGGACAGCTGAAGGATCCAGTATTCTAATTGGTTTAGGCTTGCATTGGGTGCTGTATCCTTGGAGACAAAAAGATGTGGGAGGAGAGAAATGGCAATCTCAAAATGGTCACTACCAGAAGCATGGTATTTAATGGACATCAGGAGTCAAGGGTGGCAAATGTCCACACCGCTGCCTGTTTCACTTTGGGGCTGTCCACAAACTGGGTGGGAGTGTTCTGGCTCTCTGATCTATACTGTTAGGCTTGTATCAGCACATGAAACCAACAAAGCAAGGAAAAGTATAGTGATATTTTATTTGTACTGAAATGTGATTTTATTTGTATATTAATAAAGTTGCCTTGGGGTCAGAGCCAGCCATAGCAGAAGCCAGTTGTGGTGGCGCACGCCGGTAGGATTTGCTGAAGGAGGCGGAGGCAGGAGGATCAAGAGTTCGAGGCCAACCCCGGGCCCATAACACAGAGGATAGTTTCGATCCATTTTTGTTGAGATCAAAGAATAAACAAACACAACAGAAAAGGAATGCCCTGGGCTTTCTTTGACTGTGGCTGACTTAAGGTATGGGATATCGTGGGACTGAGTGTGTATGACTATAACTGGTATTGATTGGCTGGGTGTATTTTTGTTTCAGGTACTAGGTTTGGTTCCCAACATCCACATCAGGTGTCTCAGATCTACCTGTAACTCCAGTTCCAGGGAATCTGATGCCATCTTCTGGCCTCTCTGGTACCAGGAATGTACAAGGTATCTGATACACACACACACACACACACACACACACACACACACACACACACAGATACTCATATATACCCGTCAGATTTCAAAACTTTTTAAAAAGAAAAGAAATCACCTCAAATCTTGCTTGTATCATTAACACCTGGGAGCATCTTAAAAAACTGGAGTCCTGCTGGGCGGTGGTGGCACACACCTTTAATCCCAGCACTAGGGAGGCAGAGCCAGGTGGGTCTTTGTGAATTCAAGGCCAGCCTGGGCTACAGAGTGAGTTCCGGGAAAGTCGCAAAGCTACACAGAGAAACCCTGTCTTAGAAAATGACAACAACAAACAAACAAAAACAAAAACAAAAAACCTGAAGTCCTTATCCCTATTCCTGACCTGCTAAAGAATCCAGGCAGTCACTCAGAACAGCTGCTGGCCAAGTTTTTCTAAGGGATCTGGAGGTGATTGTTTCAGACTCCAAACCTAACTTGTGGATTCTCACTTAACTCTGGCTGCTCTTGCAACCAAAAACAGTCCCTACATTGTAAACATATTGGCTCGTCATGGCTGTGTTCCAGTAAGTCTTTATTTGTAGAAACAAGCCACAGATCACATTTGGTGTTCAGGGTTCTGGTTCTGTTTACCCATCTCTGGTCTAGGGGACCATGACTGTGACTGGATTCACCTGTTTGTCACCTCTGCCCTCTGGGCTTACATTTTCAGATGAATTGTCACAATGTGATCCAAAATAATCTCCGTTTACCTTTCCAAAGTGCACAGATGGAAGCCGTCGTCTTTGGGAGGTATGGGGTAAAGCAAGCTCTGCTGGAGCCTACAGCGAATGTGGCAATGACTTGCCACTAGAAGGCCCATGGTCACCTGGTACACGCGCACAATGTGTGCTTGTGGACAGTACAAACCTCCACTGTTTTGTTAAGGACCTTTGGCAAGTGGCACTCATTGTGCCCATCTCCCTGGAAACCAGACGCAGGCCCAGCGATGGAAAACAGAGCATTCTCTCAACTTGCCTGGATGCCTCCAGGAGGCACAGAGTTGCAGGGGAAGCTAACACTGCCCATCCCTACCCCCCCACTTCCTTGGGATGTGCTTCCCTTCACCGGCTCCGCCACTGGGGATTACAGGCAGCAGTGAGGCCTTCACAAAGATAAGCCACACAGAGCACAGTTGCCTGATGCCTGGGTCCCTCTGCGCCGCCACTATTCTCTTCCCTTTGCAAGTAAATGTCAGCCCTGCTGCCTCTCCCAGCAGCTCACATCTGTGTGCGTTCTTTCATTTTTCTCTAGAGATCCCTCCTGTCCAGGATGTTTTTTATTTTACACTTGAAAAAAAGCCAAGGCTGTCTGCACAGAGCCATGGAGCCTGCCTTATCGGCTCCAGCCCCAGCTCAGCTCTGCAGCTTTTGCCTCAGGCTTCCTAAACCCTGCGTGAAGAGGCAAAGGATGTGCCTTTCTCCTGTCACTCCAGCTGCTGTCGCCGCTGCCAGGTGGGTAGACAGAGTTTGAAACCCACTAGTCGGAAGAGAAGTGAGTCATTGCTTCACTCTGACCGCTCAGTACTTGAAAACTCTTGGCAACGTGGATGGAGAGTGACTTGCCTCCTAATTTCACACACCACCACCACCCCCGCTCCTACCCCGAACCTCAAGAACAGAGCAGGGATTACTCAGTGCACACACTGCACACATAATGAAGGCTGTAGGTATGTGCTTTTTCCAAGCTGTGATCAACAACATCCCAATTCCATCCTGTGCCCTGCATCATTAGACTAAGACACAGCTTCTTGCTTCTTCCTTGGAGCCTAGAACAACAACAGCAGGCCTGAACCATTGGGCCAATATGACAGGGTTCCTTAGTGCTCACCCTGGTCAGCACAAGCTCTTGGGTACACATGCCCATAGATGCAAACAAATGTTTGCATAAAAATTAGAGATCTCCCACATTCTAAACCTCATGAGAGGCTGGGAGAGCCAGCTCGAGAACACTGGGCCCATGTGATCTGGGGTCAGGATGTAGATTCTCAGGGAAAGTCAACCTGCATTGATTGAACGTTTGCTAAGCCTTCTCCCACAAGTGTGCAGAGGCATCTGGCTGTCTTCCCTGGTTCCATGATTTCCCTGACCCTCACAACCCAAGACTACAGAGACTGTAAATGCAGTTTCTGTTAATCTCTTGCCCCAAACCCCCACAGTGCAAATTACATCTAAACTAAAATCCATGGTCTTTTCCACTTTTCAGTGGCATTTTTGTCTTTTTCTTAACAGTTATAATGAGCCTTTTAAGAGCTATCTGTCATGTGTGGAGCAAACATTTTTACCTTTATATTCTTCCTTATTTTTTTCCTAAATAAAAGTTATACATTTGTATACAGTCACATGGATCCTGTTTTGTAGCTTCTGCTTTTTCAGTCTTGATTAATATGGCTGTCCTTGGCATGGTTATCCCTTAGTCCACTTGGATTTTTCTTCTAAGAGGTTTATGTGGTTTTTAGTTTTACATTTAAGTCACTACTTCATCTGGAACATATTTTGTCAGAGATCGGGGGAAGGGAACTAATTTTATTTTACTCTAGCATTGACAAATTGCAGTCCACAGACCAGCCTCCTATGTTTATAAATAAAGTTTTATTGGCATGCCACCATACCCCTTCATTTGCATATGTTTTGTGGTTGTTCTCTGACGTGGCAGAACTCAGTCACAGTTTCCCTAGAAACTCTTAAGTCTTCAAAGCCCCAAATCTTCACTTGACAGGATCAGCTTGCCAGCCCAGCTCTAGGTGGCCATCATTTCTGCCAGCACAATTTGTTAAATAAACCACCTCTGCCCTCTGTAATGGGATTCTTTCTCATATATGAAAGCCTAATGTATCCTAGCATATTTTCCTGGATTTTCCATTCTGTTCTGATCTCGCCTATCTCCCTGCCAATACCACTTAGATTGGATTACTATGACTTTATATTTGGCAAGCTATATCCTCCATCATATTTCTTATTTTCCATGCTCGTATTTGCTGTTCACATGTAATTACCCTTCCATTACAATTGAAGGTAGTTTTATCCATTTTCAGAAGAGAAAGAACGACCATTGGAATTATAATTGGAATTGCATGAAATTTATATATGTCTTATAAGAACAGTGGATTTTTTTTTTTGTAACTAAGTATTCCTATCTGAGAAAATATCTATTTAGTTCTTGTTTGGGGTGTTTCAATAAGATTTTTATAGTTTGATTCACACGGGTCTACACTCATCAGTCTGCTCCAAAACAGGAACCAAGCCTGTAATTTAAATAGGGAGTTTTATGGAAGATTTAGTAACTAGTAAAAGCTGCTTAGCTACTAAAAGGGTTAGAGAGAGCTCTGAGGAACACAGACACACTCAAAGCAACTGTAGAGAGCGGCGGCTGTTTGCAGGGCTGAGGACAAGCACTGTTGACAGCAATGGTGAACTTGTAAGACAGAGCCCTGAAGCCCTGGCTGAAATTCGGAGCTCACTGAAAGTGCTAGAGTTGCCATGGGGTGCACCAATAGGCTCTGCCTCCCCTTTATATTCAATTTGTCCCCAAGAGTTTTTCATCATTTCCCCCTCTAACCTTTCCTGTCATTTTCCCCCATTCTCATTTCTGGGTACTTATTGCTAGTCAAGAGTGAAGCTATTGATTTCTGTATATTTATCTTTACTAAATTGTCTCATTTATTTGACCAGCATTTCATTAGCGTCTCTTGGGTTTCCTAGGTATTCAAACATATCAGCACAGAGATCTTTTTATCTGTTTTTCTCAGTATTGATACTGATGGTTTCATTTGCTTGCCTGAGCACATTCAAAGTTGCTCAAGGATGTTCGCTTTAGTAATTTATCTCCTCTACCAAGTTTTCTTTTAGATTAAATTTCCTCCGTTTTTCCTTGTTTTTTTTAATCTAGATATGTCTAATTCTGAGAGATGTCGACTGCTATATCCAACTCTTACTTTAATTAAAATCTTCTTTTATTTTAATTCCCTGTTTTCCTTTATGTATTTAGTTGTTATGTTGTATGGTACCTACAGGTTTGGGAACATTATATTTCCTTTAAAAGTTGTGGGGTTGTTGTTGTTGTTGTTGTTGTTGTTGTTGTTGTTGTTGTTTTTTAAATTCTGAGTGCCATTCCTCATTCTGTGTTCATCCTGGGCCACTGACCACTCCCCAGTACCGATTCCGCTACAAAGCAAACATCTAAGTGCACAGGACTCTGGGTTTCTGGGCTCTCACTTTGCTCCACTGGTTCAGTTGCCCATCTCTACATGGCTGTCCCATCGTCCTACTCACTCACTTCATAATAAGACTTAATACTTGCTGTCCTAGTTAGCGTTAACTGCCAACTTGACACAGCCTAGGATCATCTTTTTTTTTTTTTTTTAAGTCTTAATTGAGTAATTGTCCTTAATAGGTTGGATTGTAGACATGTCTGTAAGGGATGGTCTTGATTACCGATTACCTTGATTGGTGTAGGAGGCCCCAGCCCACTGTGAGCAGAGCCGTTTTCTGAGCAGGTGGTCTTCAGCCGGGGGAAAGCTGGCTAATCATTGGAGCCTGTCAGTGATGCAAAGACTGAGCCAGTAAACACAATTCCTCCATGGTCTCTACTTCAAGCTCTGCTTGAGCTTGAGTTCCTGCCCTGACTTTGCCTCCATGATGGACTGTGATGTGGAAGTGTAAGCAATCAAATCCCTTCCTTCCCTAAGTTGCCTTTGGTCATAGTGTTTCATCACAGCAACAGAGATGAAACATGAATACTTGAGAAGTCTAATGTCTGTGCTCTGGTAACTGCACAAAGGATGTGGGTAGAGGGACAAGATTAAGATAGGGAGGTTGATGAATCTTAAAAGGCCTCATTAATAAAAACAAACCTAAAGCCAGGTATTGGGGTGAACGCTGAATGATCAGAGAAACCTCACCTCACCAATTCCTCAGCTGATCTTGTTTCCTCGGACTGGAAGCCTCTGAATCCTCATCTGAATGGATCTCAGCTGAACTGCTGCTAAAAGCTAAAAGCTTTAAAAGGCTCTAGTTCCTGGTCCTCATGCCTTATATATCTTTCTGCCTCCTGCCATCACTTCCTGGGATTAAAGGCGTGTGTCACCATGCCTGGCTGTTTTCAGTGTGTCTTTGAACTCACAGAGATCCAGACAAATCTCTGCCCCCAGAATGCTAGGATTAAAAGTGTGTGTGTGCCACCATTTTCTGGCCTCTATGTCTGTCTAGTGGCTGTTATGTTTTCTGACCCCAGATAAGTTTATTGGAGTACACAATATATCGGCCACATAGACCATTTAGCATATTATGCAATAAGCAAACAGATGATGTTAGTAAAAACTAGGGCTATTCTATTCTACAAATCTCAGAGCAGTAAGTAAAACTCTGGGGACAAAAGAGATAGCTCATCAGTTAGAGCACATGCTTCTCTTCTAGAAAACCAGAGTCCAATTTCCAGACCCCTTATCAAGCAGCTCACAACTGTCTATAACTCCAGCTCCAGAAAGATTTAGTATCTCCAGTCTCTGCTGGTATCTGCACAAGCACCCAAGCGTGTACACACACACACACACACACACACATACACACACACACACACACACACACGAGGGGAGGGGCTTAAATAACAGAAGTAACTTTGTATCCTATATAGTAGATTATGGAAAAATATCCCCAAAACCATCACACCAGTTTCATAGTTATCAAGAACAAGAAACTGGCCCCTAAGAACAGTGGCTGTAAGGTTCTACATCCTCTGAGCCATCACCACACCTCATTTTGAGGCATCCAGATGTAGAGGAAGTACATCATCCTCTCCAACCTCCACATCACATCAGCCTGTCTACAGCTGTTTTCTCTTTTATCACTGCTATGCCTTTTACACTGACTCCAGCCCAAGGTCAAGGAAGCCAGCCACTGCTGCTCATATACCACACATTAAGGAGCACACATGGCCAGGCATCAGTTTTAGATGACTTAATAAATTATTTTAAAGGATTTCTTTCTTTCTGTAAAAAAAAAAAAAAGTGAACTGAATTAAAGTCCTGAAAATAAGTTATGAACATCTTGCTGACCTGGCTGGAAATTCTAGGAAAGAACAGACTCAAGGTCAGGAAAGAAAGACAGTCTAAGTAAGACCTAAAGCCATTCTTCAAGAATTTTCCACAATATTAAAGAATTACAGGTCTGTAATGGCCTTCTTAAATCCAAACTATTCTAGGATTTCAAACAGCATCTCTAGTCACAATAGCCAACAACAGCCTTTATTTTACCAGGGGGTGCAGGGCAGGGGTGAGGGGGGGGGAGGGAGGCAGAGAGGAGAAGGAGGAAGGGGAAGAGAAAAGACTAGGATGCTGGGATTAAATGAAACCTGACTGTTTTGTAAGCCTTGGAGAATGAATGGATCTAAGCTAGGGCCATCAGGGGGAAAAAAAAAATCAACAAAGCATGAACTTTCTAAGAATATCACAGACCATCGATGACTTAGCCCCGACAAAAAAAAGGGAGCAGATAAAGCCTGGATCCATCTGTGGAGTGACAGAAACAGAGCTTTGGTTGGTGTTTGTAGACCCCCAAGAAGCAACTCCAGGGAAAGAAGGTTATTTTTGCTCATAGTTTTATGGTGGTGAAAGCATGGACACCTCAGATTATTCTCTCTCTGAAACTTAGCACGCAGCTTGGTATATCTGCAAGGATCAGGAAACAGCTCTGTTCTGAAGCAAAGCTGGCCTGGAGTCCTCAGGTTCAGCCCACATGGTCCTATGTTTGCTAGCTAGCTGCCTCTTCTGTCCAAAAAGTCCCACAAATTCCCAAAACAGTGCCACCAGCTGGGAACCAAATGTGCAAACTCATGAGTCTGTTGGGGAACATTTCATATTCAAACCATAATATTCCATCGTGAAATGCAAATCCACACCCTGCCTTGGAGCTCTGTTTCTTCACTACTTGCAAGACATAAATGGCTGCCTTACACCCTGGCTACCATAGCCATGAGCTATTTGACTGGCCGCCATGACTTCCTTGCTATGATGGACTGTATCTCATCAAACTTTGAACCAACATAAATTGCTCCTCCCTTAAATTCCTTCTGCTCAACTATTTGGTCACAGTGATAAAAAGTGAGGTGGGTGCCAAGACTGGCCATGAATTGATCGTGGTCAAAACCACTGAAGTCTATGCAACTGGATCATGCACCAGTGTATTTAATAACAACAAAAATCTTCCAAGGAAAAAAAAAAAAAAAAAAAAAAAGGAAAGTGGACCCTTTGATTCAAGAGACTTGAAACATCTGTCAACATGTTGTAATGTATTTCCCTTACTGTATCTTCATTTAAACTTTAAAATTTATAGATAAATAGCCAAGGATGAATTTGGCTGGTCCTCCTGCCTCTACCTCCCTAGTGCTAAGATTACAGGCATGTACCACCATGCTTGGTTTATGCAGTGACAGAAATCAAAGCCAGGGCCCTGTGCATGCTAGACAAGCACTATTCCGACTGATCTATATGTCCAGCTCTGTGATAATGTTTTTAAGACAACATTATCATTTAGAGATGCATGGTGAAATAACATATCTGAGACAGGTTTCAAAGTAATGGGTGGAAAGAATAGGTAGAGTCAATGAACGAGGCTAGCCATGAATTCATCATTAGTGAAGTTAAAAGGTAAGTATAGAGGTTTGTTACTTTTTCCATAACAAAATCTGAAGGTATAATTTATATAATTAATAAATGTTTGTGTATGTTTGTGTATATGTTTACAATGGCCTTTTATATGCTTGGGTTGTATCCATGGATTCCACAAGATTCTAGAATTCAACGAACTACAGATTGAAAATATTCAGAAGAAAATAACTTTTATCTTTGCAGATACACAGACCTTTTCCTTGTCATTATTTCCTAAAGAATTCAGTGTGACACCAACTTACATCTGTTTACACTGTGGTGCATTGTGTTGGGTGTTATAAGTTGACTGGAGATTGAAACTAGCTACAGGAGGATGTGTGTAATTTATGTGTGAGTGCAATGCCATTTTATATGATGGAAAAGCTTCCATGCATTTTGGAATCCCAATGGCTTCTGGTACCAATCCCGTGCAGATACCAAAGGGAAAACGTCTTTACATTCAAAGCATGTCATTCTTTAAGAAATGACCTGCTCACTCTCATCCTCTGTTAGCAACCTTGCTTTCTCTACTTACTGTTTTCCTTGACTCTGCTGCCAGATGTGACTCTAAGGGACCAGCAGCAGGACTGAAGGCTCTGGCCCATCCCCTGGAGCCTATACCTGATACATGGCCCCTTCTATCCCCAGAGCACTTCCTCTGTGGAACTCTCTTTGTGCGAGTCCCACGGGTCTCCTGTGCTGGGAGACATAGCTTATCTTGCAGCTTGTCTTCTAGTAGCTAATACAAGTCACCAGAGGCCAGTGTTCACAAAAAATGTAAGTAGTCAAAATGATTAACGCACAGTAACTTTCAGTTACCCCTTATTGTATTGTGTATGGGAAATCATACATTGTAGTAATGACAGAGAAGAGCGTTTGCAAAACTTTCCTTGTAAATGTATGAACCGAAGAGACATTCAGAGACATGGCCTGAGGCACGGAGGAGTTTTACCATACACTGATTCATCTTGCTCTTTGAACATGGGTCATCTTCTGTACCCTTCTCCCACAGAATCTGTACTCTTGCTGGCCTTCCATCAACTCATAAGATGTTCTTGTAGTGTCATGGATTTGGGGTAAGGAGGAGTAAACATGGACTCTATGTTATTTCCAGTCCTGCCTCCCTAAAACTCTTGTAGGTCACCGCCACAATAGAATACCAAGACACTGCTTCATCTTGCTACCGTAGGCTACATTCTCCCTGCATGTTCTTGGCCCCTAGGCTTAGAGGAGGTTGAATGAAACTGAACTTGCCTGTTCAACTCACCTCCCTCTTAGTTCCTAATCTAAGCTTCATAACAGAAAGTACAACAAAAGCAGAGAGGCCCTGAAGTGCATAGCCACACAACTGGACAGACATGGAAGAAGGGGAGCAGAGTTTGTCAGTTAATTTGTCTCTCTTGAGTTAGAGAAACTAGACAACTCTGAAACCCTCCCAGCACCATGGATGTTAGTCCCTGGTCCCCATCGTCTCTGATTCCCCTCAGTGGAAAAGTTAGAAACCTCAGAAATCAGTGACAACTAAGATTCTGTCTCCAGATGCTCAACTCATTAAAGTCTGTGAAAGCAATTTAACAGCACCGAGGATGTGTTTTGTCATTGGGGTGGGGTTGACACTGTTATTTGTTTTAGCCAGAAAGAGGTGCGGATGGAGGTGTCTGCATGTGAGGGTGTTTCTGAAGTAGGTGTCACGGCGTTTGTGTGGGTTACGGGTGGGTGAGAGTTTCTTGAGTGTTCTCTACTCTTTTTGTTTTGTGTTGTTTCTGTGATGAAATGTCCCAAAGTCCCCAAAGTCTGAATTTTGTGGCAATTCTGCTTTTTCTCCCGTCTCACTAGAGTTGTCCAAGGTACCATCCTCGCTCTCACCATAATCATGTCTTTGTAACCTAAGAGAACTGTCTCCAAATTCCACACTGCCCTTTCCTCTTACCTAGAGGAGCAAACTGCCCTTCAAATAAAACAATCCCTTTATTACATGATGCAAAGAATGAAATCTTTGAATTTATTTGACTAATTTCTACTTTTCAATTAAATCTTGCAAATAATGCTTTTGGCCCCAGTTATTTACCCATTGATGGCTTTATTTGAATTTGGGTGGATTCAAATGTTTTCTGGCAAGTGCTTCAGGACAAATGGATTGTGTGATGACCAGTAAATGTGTTAGCTTCTCCTTTCTAACATCGAATAGGCAGAAGCCGACCATTTCTATTTCATGTGTTCTCTCTAAGCCCTTCATCGCCCTTTGAAAAAGAATCTTGTTTAATAGATCACAGACATGATCTTTTAAACTGTTTTCAGTGGTTATGCAAAATCTTCACCAAAGTACTGCTGGGTAGGCTAGAGAGACTTCCGGACTTTAATCAGCCATGAGAGTCGGCAGGATTTAGAAGTCATTTCTCAACTCTGGATCACCTGCGGGTAATGAAAAAGTCCGGGAGAAGACTGCTGAGTAAAAAATGCCATTGTATACATAGGCTTTTATGGACTCTGAAGAGCCCTTTGACTCCTTGGAAATAGAAGCTATGTTGGAAGTAGAAAGAGTAGAAGAATCCGTGTGACATGCGCGTGTGAACGCCGGACTGATGTTTAGGCTTGAAAAAGAGGGAAGAGGTGCTGGAAGGGGGCTCAGAGCCACTGACAATCTTAACTGTTTGCCCAGAGGGGCTGGGCTGAGACCCTGAAGGGGAGGGAAAGGGCATTGCCATCCATGAGAGAGACTTTGAACTGTTTGCCAGCATCCTTGACTTCAGAGCTCCAAACCAGGCAACTGCAATTCTGGAATGGGAGCGATGCATAGAGACTGGAATCCACCTGGGGATGAAGAGACCAGAGTGAAATGAAAATAAGAAAGGATTAGCAGCTGTCTCGCCAAAGCTGCCTCTGCAGGCATTGCTCGAGTTTGCTAAAACAAACCAAGGTGGACAGTAAGAGGCTGCAGGAAGTCCCCTGGTGGCGCTGGGTGGATGGAACTTCCTTCCTGTCCTCTCTGGGCATTTCTCATTGTCTGATCCTGGGCAACCCTCTCCCTCCCTCCTCTGGGCCTTCCCTCACCCACGAAGTTGTGAGTAGGAGTGGCTGACCTTGAGGACATTCTTCAGTTCTATAGTGGCATGCCAAGAGGGAAGAGCTGGGCTTCCCAACTGGATTATAATAAGGAGTACGTTATCCAGAAGACATTTTCCTATTTTGTTTATCACCAAAAATCAGGAGCTCTGGGTAGTTCTGCCCAAACATCTACCCAGAATATACAGAAAATAAGGAGGGACTGGTTATACCTATGATAACTGAACAAAGAAAAAGTGAAATGGTCCCTGTGGCTGATGAGGGGGTTAATAGTTTCAAAACAACAAGACAGATGGCTCAGTAGATACAGTTCTTGTTCTACAAGCATGGGAACCTGAGTTCAATACCCAGAACCCATGTTTTAAAAAACAGAAGTGTAGTGGTGAACTCTTGTCATCCTGGGGCTAGGGGAGCAGAGACAGGAGGGCCTCTGAGGCTCACTGACTAGACAGTGTAGCTGAATCAGCAAGTCCCAGGTCCCAGTATGAGAGACACTATCTCCCAAAAATAAGATGGTTGGCTCGTGAGAAATAGTATCCTAGGTTTCCCAGTGGTCTCTACATGCATGTGCACATACACACACACACACACACACACACACACACACAGAGTAGCAAGACTCGCCCCCCCAAAAGAAACCAGCTGTATCCATAACAGTATCCAGATTACCCAAGATGGCACTCTGACTAAATTGAGGTTACACACTGAGCATGCGTGATGCACTGTGGCAAAAGCCCTTGACCATACTAACATAGCAACCACATCAAAACTCCTGACCCTGCTATCCATATGTAGAAAGAAGGTGGAGATTACAATCTGGGGATTTGGGTTGAGCCTGCCATGTGTTGTGGGTGGGACATGTGGACTTTACTATGCCTGGCTAAACAATTGCAGGCACCCCTGGAGCCTCTTATTTGTATTTGTGCACACACACCCCTTAACACCCTGTTAATGGCTACACACATTCACCAACCCTTCTTTGTCTTCACTGCCCTGCAGCTCTGAGTCACCCCCAACCTGCCTCCCCAGACGATGGAACCTTAATTAACACTAGTATTGAGGCAGAACACAATCTGTTTTTTATAAGCCGGGTAGCTTTGATGAGAGGATGAATGTGACTTGTCACATGTAGCCATTCTTCCATCCTCTGACACAGACACCCAGGTGAGAGTGTAGCCGAGCTACAGTGACATGTGCCAGGTAGCATGAAAGCCATCACCCTCCAATGAGAGTTCCGCCTGGATTTGAAGTCTTTCCAAAAGAGGGTTGATGTTGCATTTCTGTTCTCACTGGCGTTGGTCTTTTCTGGTTACGTGGCAACCAGTAGCTGGAAGGTTGCAAGTGGGAGGCACGGAGCTCAGTGTGAAAACTTTGGCCTTGAAGTTACAGTTTCAAGAGAAGAACAATTCCTTGCCTAGTGGTATGAAAGGAATCCTTTGTGAGTCACACAGCCATATCACTGACACTCTGACCAAGTGATAGATTGAAAGGATTTCATAGGATGAGATTCCACAGACTTAGCCCTTCAAATTGGACTTGAGGGAAATCTCAAAACAAAGTCACAGACATCCTAATTCTGAATCATTAAGCTGAATGTTCTTCCGTGAAACAATCCCCTTTGCTTGGTTGGGTGGTGCCTCTTGATCTTGGTTGTGTCTATGCCATGCCTTGAACTACTAATCATTCCAGATTCGCAGACCTGCCTTTGGGTGCTTGGCAATGTCCAGTTAATGGATATGGACAAAGTATTTGCATCACTAGGGTAAAAACAGTTAGCATCTGGATCTTCTACAAACTCAAAGAGGCACCTACTATGTGCTCAAGACTGAGAGGAGGCAGGATGCTATTTTACTGTGAAGCTGAAATTTTCCATCCATCATCCTGTTTAAGTCTCCTTGATAACTTAGGAGGTCTTCACATAGTGGAGGGAAATCAGAGAGACTCCCACTACTTTGCCCAAGATTGTCATCCCCACAGCCTTGATGCGCTCTATTGGTGCCAACTTTATAACCATGTGACATTCGCATGCATGCATGCCCCCTGCTTAAAGGCCCTTTGCTGGTTTGCTGCTTTTTTATTTTTAAGATGAAGTCTTACAATGTAGCCTTAACGGGTTTAGAACTCACTATTGAAAGCAGGCTGGACCTTGAATTTACAGAGATCTGCCTACTTACCTCCCAAGTGCCAGAATTAAAGGTGTATGCTACCATATCTGTCAGGATCCTTAATTTTTTTAACAAGGCCACCCCATTTTTATTTTGCTTTGGGCCTTGTCAAATGCATAGCCAGCCCTGCTGCCAAGACTTGCCTGCTGTGTTTTCTCAACTTTATTATATCCATGCTAGTTTTCAGTGTGCTAGCCAGGCACTGTGGAGGAAACTATTACATTGTTGCATTAATGCATCTTTTTACTCTTCTAAGAATCCCAGGAAGGATTTTACCAATCCTCACAGCATTCCTGTGTGATTAGGTGGTAGCCCAAAGGAGTAGATAAGTATGAAAAGAGAGGTCATAGTGTCTATGTCCATGACCATGGGATTCTGGAGATGGCTTTCCCAAATCCAAATCTCAACTTGTGCCATTCATCAGCTGTGTAATCTTGGGCAGTTACTTGACATCTCTGAATTTCAACTTCCTTATGGTTAAAGTGGTGGTGGAGGTGGTCATCATTACCTGAGAGTTTTCATTGTTTTCAGGACTCAATTAATGCATATAGACAAAGGAAGTGCTTAGCTGCTTAGCGAGTAACAGACACTCAGTGAACACTGGGTCCTTTAACAACCTTTGCACTCCAGAATATTCCCCATTACAGGCTGAAATAGGTATTTAAATGGTACCTTACTTAAGGATCTGAAGTGTTTTCCCAGCACTGGGTAATATAGTCAAGGTGCAATTAGCCATACATTATAATATTTTTAAGTGATTCAAGTGACACTTCTTATGTCTAAGCGTAATCTCTCCCACTTTAGCATTTATCATAGTTTAATAACTACTGAATGCTGTTGAATTAAAATACTGTTCTGTCTGGGGACACATTGACCCTTTGCATGGTAGAACTCATCCAAGGCTCCGCCAGAGCCTGGAAAAGAGCTCACTGCAGCAATGGGATTCACAAGCTCTCTGGAGACAGAAAAGACTGGGGGAGTAATGGGGAAACTGTGACCTTTGGAAGATAGACATCTTCCCACTTTCTCAAAGGGTGGCTGGGGCTTTACTCATAGTAAGGATACTTCTGTGGCACTTCATAGAGGCATTTTTGAGACCATTAGTTCCTCTTATCCACCCAGCAGCCTGTGTAGTGGAATAAGGATGGTGTAGTAAGACTCTGTGTGTGTGTGTGTGTGTGTGTGTGTGCATACATTGGGCATATATGTGTACAGGTGTGGGTGTATGTGTGAAGCCTAGAGACCAACCTCTAGTATCATTCCTCAGGTGCCGTCTACCCTTTTTGAGACAGGGTCTCTCAGGGGCAGGTTGGGTGCCTGGCCAGCTGACCACAGAGATCTACCTTTCTCTGTCTCCAGAACGCTGGTGTTATAAGCACAAGCCACCACACATGGCTTACGTGAGTTCTGGGGATCAGATCTGGTCTTCATACTTACCCAGCTCTTCCCTGACTGAGCCAGCTCCCCAGGCTGATTGACGTGCTTTTGGCAATTAGTCTGAACATTCCTCTAAGCCACCCAGCATACTATATTGTAGAGTGGTCATAAGGTCTTAAGCGTCTTCCATGCTCAGCTCATACATTCCCCAGTGCCCATGTGGTGCATTCAGTTCCATGTGTGCATTTGATCAGTGTTCTCATACCACTTGATGGTAAGTAACACTACCCATTTTACAGATGAAGGCAATGAGGCCTCAGGTAACTCTCCTGGTAGATGGTAGAAGTATTCAGACCCAGGATGGCCTGGCCTCAGCCTGTATTCCTTAACTCTCTCATTCTTTCCACACCTATGGGGGAGTGATCTTCATGCTCTTTGATGGGACGGAAGAGACCAGGCAGAGAGAGGCAGTAAATCCTTGCTGGCCCAAGGACTGTGAGCTAGATTAGAGTAGCTCTAGAATCACTGCCCCCCAGACGAACTGCTCAAAGCCATGACCCCATCCAACGGAACACTGTTCTTAAATTATTCAAACGCTGTGAAACATTTGTTTTTCTAAGTGGCTATTCCTCTCCTCTTTATTGTGCATTGTTCTTCCTGCTTCACGCTGTGAAAGGTGTCAGCCTGATTTAAGACTTTGTGGTCTTCTGGGCAGTCAGCCATGTTGGTCCAATGGACTCATGGGATCTCTTTCTGTCTTGTGTGTCTTAGACTTAGCTCTGAAACTGGGAAGCTGGATCTAATCGGTGACTGCACATGGAGAGGCAAGTTTATATTTTTTTGTAAATCCAGATGATGTTTTAGTGAAAGATCCTTTGCTCTATGGGTGGGTTTCCTGATGAGCCCTTGGAGACCTGAAAGCTGTATAGAAGACTTCGCACATGAGTGTGTGTGTGTGTGTGTGTGTGTGTGTGTGTGTGTGTGTGTGTTATAGTTATCTTTTTTGTTGAATTCAGCAGAAGGAAGCCATGGCCCTAGATTGCTCACTCTATGAATGTCTAACTGCATGGGATGTTGTGCCTTGCCCTTCAGAATCATTGCTATGTGACCTTTCTTTTCTACCATATAATACTTCTCATGACTCCTGCCTTTTTCTCCCTACCCACCTCTCTTTACCTCCCTTTCCACATACGAGTTACACCAGGCAGGATTCTGTCCCTACCTACACACACACACGCTCACACACACACTCTTACTTTTTACCCCATTGTGTCATATCATAAGCTGTTTCCCCTGTGGCTACATATCTTCATAACGATCATTATCCATGACTTCATACTATTCCACCCAGTAGCTGAGAATCTTAAGAACCCCCCCACACCCCCTGCATTGCCAGACACTAACAATGTTCCTGGTGTTTACTTCTTGAAACAGCACTCCAGCCGACAGTTTGACAGAACTGCTTCTGGTTCCACTGGCCATCCCTTCTCAACCCCTTCCAGGGTGTCTGTGCCACTGTTTCCTTGACTTGACTTAAATGCACTTGTATTTAACCCTTTCTTGCCTTGTGTTTTTCTTCTTTCTCTTTTCAGCCAGATGTTTCATCCAATACCACCTGGCCACACTCACTTCTTCCTTTTTTCTCTTGAACCCTTTGCTTCTCTCTTTCCTAGATCCCCTTCACTGAGCATGCCCAGTGGCTACAGCTCTCTCACATCCGTGCATCCATGAATTTTCATGTCCTGGTTCCTCTAGAATATTCCTTCCTCCCTCCCACTCCTGGGGCTTCTATCATGACTTACTCTGAGAAAAAGCATTGTCTCCATGGTTGTTAGCAGGATAATGAGACATGATAGAGGACTATATTTCATAGTAAGATGGGGGCTGGAGGGCTAGCATAGCTTTTGTACCTGTGTTTAACAGTGCCAGGCTCTAGAAATGTGGGGATCGGAGCATCTCTGGGTTCATGGATCAGAACAGCATCTAGGAAAGTACACAGCATTTAGAATCGGGCTGGCACTGACCCAGGTCTCAGCTCTGCTATGTGCTAGCTCTGACCTGCCTCATGTCACTGAACAGGGTCCCTTCATCACTAAAGAGATTGGTGAGGTGTGAATCTGACTGGTGCTGAGTCCTCTTGACTTGTCTTTCATAAATGCTTGCTCTCCTCTATCCTGAACTTGAGTACAATGTCTAGACTTGTGTCTCACTTACCAGAGAAACTTACTAAATATTTATCACATGAGTAAACTCTGGCTAAGAGCTCAAAGGTGTAGATAGCAGCCCTCTTCTATATCCTGATTCATCCCACCAAGGAAGTAAGCAGGTGGTGCGCCTGCTGTGTGCCGAGAGTGTGTGAGAGCAGAATTGTGGCGGCACATGCACATGTGGCCGGGCAGCAGCTGTTTCCAGATGGAAGGTGGCATCGTGCCAAGTACCAGTGGCCTCTCCACAGAGTGTAGTAATGAGAAAGGTCCCATGTGCCCCTTCTGGAGAGAGTCTCTCATTGTAGAGCATGTGGTACTTCGCAGATTTCTTCTCAGCGATCTTTACCACATGCCTGTAAAGGAGGCAGTGTGCCACACGGCCATCCTGGTTTCTCGGGAACAGTTGGGACAGGATGGCAAGTGAAGAACAAGGGTACAAACCAGGGGAGATGCACATGTCCTATTCTACAGATAGACGGCAGAGAGAGATGTCAATGGCTGACCCCACAGTGAATGGGATATTGGGGACAAATTTAGAAACCATTGTCCCAAGGTCTAAATATCACCTATACTGCCCTCATGAATGGGAAGATGCCCCCAGCAAACTGCAGCTATAATGTGATAGAGGAAGGAGACAGAATCTCAGACTCTCACAGGCCTCTGGTGCTCACAGGAGAATGGTCATTGTTCAGGAACAATTTTATTAGAGTTTTTAAAAGAAGCTCCAAAGCAAGTTAGGAGTAAATTTCAGTAGCTTCCCAGAGGAAGATGGAGGGGACCAGGGGAGCAAGACATGGATTTGAGTTAGGCCGGCTTGGAAATCAGCCATGTGATGGACAAGTAGCCTCCTGGCAGGGAGGAGTACACAGAGAAAGAGTCAAATCCAAAATGTTAATGAAATTACTTGAATTATCTACCTCCAGTTCCAAAGTGAAACTGATTCTGATTTTACAGAATTAATGGTGTGAGTGTCTATAGCTCCTGAGGCCAGGAATAATGCTATCTATCTTGATTATCCACTACATAGACATGTGTTACACACAGAGCAAATTATGTACTAATCAAATATTTGTTGAAGAGCTGATAAAAAGGAGCCTATAGGTGCCTTAAAATTCACTAATCCATGTCCCATTAATTAAGAATATTTGAAAATTAAGGCATGGTCTAATTGAGAGCTTTTCCCTTTGAAATTTTACTTCTTGCTTTTGGTTTATCACTATTCTTTGCCTCATTTAGAAAACAAAAAAGGGTTCCAGCCGTATAAATCTGCTCCTTGCTTTGACTCATAAATCTGCATTGAGTGTCTATTCTGTTCTGTATAAGATCAGTTGATGGAATAACATGGGAAAAGATGGTTCACTGGTCAAACTTCATATATCCTAGAGTATGAAAACATGTTGGGTAAGCAAATCAGAATTTGGGACTGTGTTTCAAATATGTAATAGTTTCCCCTATATAACAAAGAACCCTGACAGTTTATGTATTAGAACAGTAACCATTTATTTATCTTATGGTCTGTGGGTCAGTTATTTGGCCTCATTTATCTGAGCAATCTGCTGGCTAGATTCATCAGATCTTGGCTGGCGTCATTGATGAGAAGCTAGGTTGACCAGTTGCCTGTCGGTGTGTGCCTGCCTGAGTTCTATTCCACTTGGCCTTGTCCTCCAGCATGCTAGATAAGACTTGTGTGGAAATCTCAGGGCTTCAAGATTGAGAGTGAGAGCCACAAGAACTGAGACCTAGCAGCACCAGAACTCACTGTCACTTGTGCTGTGCTGCATTGATCAAAGGCACAGGGCCAGCCTAGATCCCAGTAGCAGAAAAACAGACCGCACCTCTTGATGAAATGAGTTAGTAACTTTATGATCTTTTTATTAAAATCATCCAAAATCCATTCAACAAAAACTAAGCTATGTCTTACACCTTACCTCAGCTGTTCTCTATGGCTTATGGATTCAGTGTGTTCCTTAAAGAGAGATAGAGGTGCCTGCAATGTCATTCAGTGACCCCTTTATCTCCTTTAGCTCCCTCCATGCAGGTAGCCCACCTTCCCCACAACTATTCTATCCTAGAATGAGATCATTGTCCATTTTTGCTTCCAGGAAATAAAGAAGGTTTCCTGCCTGTAAATACAACAGCATGCTGGCTGGTAGCCAAGAGTCCTTCTTGCCCCACACAATCTTGCATCAGTCACTGAAATATAAGAAGAGTTCATCTGTGGTTCTGGATGTTTCTGTGACTCATTTGCAGGGTATCCAAAAATCCTTCAGAACACTCTGTGAAGTGCTATGTTGGTCTGGTGAGGCCTAACACCCTTTAGACACCCCTGCTGCAAATTGGATGTGCCAGTCCCTAAGGGCTGGTACCAAGGTGTGAATTAGATAGAGATACTCTTGATTTGCTCCTCTGGCCTCCTGATTCTTCTCCTCGGCCATCCTATGGCCAGTGAAGCCTCTAAGCAGACAATATGATCTAGCTGCCATGGGATGAGGGGATTTGGATGTGGGTAACAATAGGCAACTCTAGCAAATGTGGCATCCCATTTGTAAACTCTCACAAAACAGAGAGTTTCCAAGGGCTGAGTCTCTTCTGATTCTTCTCCTGGGAACACACTTTGCTCAGGAAGGAATGTGGTGGGGATCAGTGGTCCTGTCAGGTGAGGAAGACACAGAGGCTTCTGGCCTAAAGGGGAAAATCGAATTGCTCTTGGCCGTTGCAGTTTCCCCAATTCCTGTTGGAACCGGTCATCCAGGAGGCTTTGGAAAAGGAGAGCTGGCTCTTCAGTCCATGGGGAGCACATGCTTCTCTAAGGATGCCCAGAAAGGGAGTCAGGTTGGAGAGATGGCTCAGTCAGTAAAATGCTTGCTGTACAAGCCTAAGGACTAGAGTTCAAATCCCTAGTACCCATGTAAAATCCTGACACAACCTGGCATGGCAGTATGTGACTATAACCCTACACTTGGGAGTCAGAGACAAGATGGTCTCTGGAGTTCACTAGCCAGTCAGTCTAGCCCAATTAGTGAGTCTAAGGTTCAGTAAGAGACTCTGTCTCAAAAAATATGGCAGAAAGCAATGAGGAAGACTCCCAATGTCTACCCCTGAGTTCCACATTTGTGCAAACATATGTGCCTGCACACTACATACACACACACACACACACACACACACACACACACACACACACACATGTACATCCACACATAAACACAGATATATACCACACACCCAAGTGGGGAGGGAGAGAGAGAGAGAGAGAGAGAGAGAGAGAGAAGGAAGGAAGAAGGAAGAGAAAGAAAAGAAGAAAAAGAAGGAGAGAAAGGAATAGAGAGGTAAGGAATCAGTGTGCTGATGTATGTTGGCTACAGCACACAGACAGAGGTATGACCAGGTCACAGTCAAGCTGGGTTTCTTCAAGCACTTGGGGTACACGTGCTTTGGTTTTCTCTTTCTTGCATCCCCTGCTCTTTGCTTCTTGCCTCCCATGTCCAGTAGAGGAGGAGGGCATGTGGATTAAAGAGGTTTGTGACCTCCTTGCTTCTGCACTGTTGTCTTCAATGTCCCATTAAGAAACCACAGATGGCTGGAGAGATGATGCCAGTGTGTGCTGCTCTTCAGAGGTCCTGAGTTCAGTTCCCAGCACCCTCAGTAAATGACTCTCAACCACCTGTATGTAACTCTAACTCCAAAAGATCTGATACTCTAGCTTGGCTTCCAGGGCCACCAGAAGATTTCTCTCCTCTCTCTCTCTCTCTCTCTCTCTCTCTCTCTCTCTCTCTCTCTCACACACACACACACACACACACACACACCATAAAAAAATAAAATTTAAGGTGGAGGGAGAGAGAGCAGCTGACATAGATATAACAAAAGAGTGGGAAGAGACTTCTAGGCAGGCCATCAACATGTATGGCAAACAGGCATTCAGTGTTTATTTGGTGTCCATGTGTCAAACACTGCCATGCCTACATGAAAGGAGTCTTTGCTGAGTTTAACAGCTCCTGAGACAGACAGCCTGGTTTCATACTCCATACTATGTGTCCGTGGTCAAGCAGCTGGGCCTCAGTTTCCATCTGGATGGTTATGAAGGTTAACTCTATCCTGTATGGAAAGCAAGAATAGCCTTGGCATACAGAAATTGCTGGAGTAAGATTGCCTCTCGTCCCTGCTATTGACACTCATACTGGGCTTAATCTCCACAGCACTTTAGTTATCCATATTGGTTATCTCTCTGTGCCTATGTGGGACCTAACTCACAGAGAAGTTGAAACACTTCTTTGAGGCCACACAGCTAAAGGGACAACCCTTGACACAGATCAACATCGGCTTTCTGAGGTACATATTTGCTCACTACTTTCTATCCAATTCAGCTTCACAGCCGCCCCCCCACAAAGTAGCTGCAGGTGGGCAGTAATTCTGCCACTCGTTTGATCACCTCAAAAAAGAATATCATCTCATAAGACCTACCCGGTGATCAATACCCATACACACTGAATCTTTAATGCAGTGTCTTATCAAATTAGCAGCTTCCACCACAACTCAGGGCAGAAATCAATGTTCCCTTGACCTTAAACATGCACAGACTTGAAAACACTCCTGCCTTGGGACTTCTGGGGCCAGTGGGTAAAGGGATCCACTCTCAGACACATCCGCTTGAACTTGGGAGGCACACAGCTCTGGGTGTATTGTGTAGTAACAGACCCAGCCATGATGGCTCCTCTGTCCCCAACCCCACAGGGCCATCCCAGTGCTCTGAGGCAAGGGACACCTAACCAGACAGCTTCTGGCCTCCATGTTAAACTATGAGTATGGAGTTCCCAACCTCTAAGAACCACCTCTAACTGTCCTCTTTGTCGCATGCGGGAAACGCTGAGCAAACTCGGTTCCAGCATCCAGGCTTGCAGCTTTGCCCTCTGTGAACACATTCCTGCCCTGATGGGTGTCACTTATCCCCAGGACGGGGCCTCCTCTTCACCCATTGGTTCCCATCGCTACTTCTCAGGCCTGTGTTCCCTATTTCTTCCTTTTGTGCTCACTTGGGGTCTAATAAGCTCCCATAACTCCTTAAAAATCTAACCATGGAATGGCCTAGGAAAGTCCAGCCAAGTTTTCTTTATCATCTCTTAAACTCCTTCAGTCTAGTGAGTCTAAAGAATGTGACCTGGGGGATGAAGGGACAGCTACTAGTTATGATCACTTACTGCTCTGGGGGAGGACCTAAATTTGATTCCAAGCACCCACTTCAGGCAGCCCACAGTGGCCTCTAGCTCCACTTCCAGATGATCTGATGCCCTCTTCTGGCCTCCATGGCACCAGCTCACATGTGCCCAAACCCAGACACAGACAGATGCTATACACCTAATTTAAAAATGGAAAAACCAACCATAATTTACCATCTAAGTATCTATGACTTTGTATTGTCTTTCTTTGTTAAATGGCAGGATTTTGCTAGGCAGTTGGCAAGATCCTCAATTTCTGAAAGTTATAGTCTTATATAGATAATGGAAAGTATTTATTAAGTACTTATTGTATACCAAGTAATGTTTTAAGCAATTTTTGAGCATCGTCTTGTTTACTCCAATAACCACTTTAGGATGACTACTATTAATACTTATATTATTCATATGAAGAACTGAATACCAAAGGTCACACATTTGGTACAAAGCCATCTCAGTGGCATATGTAGAGACAAAATTCAAAGCTGGGTAGTCTAACACTGGTACCTAGGCTTTTAGTCATAATATCTTTATGGCCCTTTTCACTTAATCCTGAATTGTTTTCACTTGGTGCTTATGGTAAAAACTGTTCACCAAAGCACACACTGTCTAACTCAGGAGAGAGACCACATCTAATGTGAAGGGATCATGTGTTAGTGTTATATTGTTGGTGTGTGTGTGTGTGTGTGTGTGTGTGTGTGTGTGTGTGTCTCCACTCTCCAAAGCTGGGTTGCTCAGGGTAACCATCATACCCTACCTTCCATTCCTCAAGAACCTATCACAGTTTATGCAGCTGGCTCTGAGACCCTCACTGGCCTACATTCAATGATTCAGCCAAGGCTACACATTGTCCTAGGGCTGGACTGGGTATAAACTTCCAGGTTTATTGGTAAAATACAAAGTTCCTTGTAAGTTCCCAGCTGCAAGTTGCTTTCTGCTTCCACAGTGCAGTTCACAATAGGACAACATGCTTCCTCAGACAAGGATGAGATGAAGATATTGGGCCAGCAGTCTTCTGGTACCCTGATCCTTGGCTCTTGCCAAATTGTGTTCATTAGAAGTCACACAAAACCTGGTAACCCTCTCAGAACCTTCCTAGAAGACAGATCTAAGCAGAGAAGTTGAGGCCATGTTGAGCCAGGGGCTGGTGAAAAGACGCGTGGTATGGACATGCGAGTTGGCCAAGACATACACCTGGGTGGAAAGCCAGTTAGAGAAGACAGCAGCCCTGGAAAGAGCTTGCCTGGTTCAAGGAGCACTAATATGCCCCAAGAGTGAAATATGAGAAGTAGGGGTGCGGTGAAGACTCTAGACAAAGCCAGGGCAGGAACTTGTAGAAACACCTAGACTGTGTCATCTTTCATAAGACAATGAGAAGTGTTTGGAGAATTTGAGGCAGGAAGATCTGGTAAAGGCTAAATTTGAAGAAAGTAAAGAGCCAGGGACTGGGGTAGCTAAAGAGGAGGAGTGTGGAGCCCCAGAGCTGAAATTGGGAGGAAGAATTGACTCAAATAATTCTCCACTCAATACTGGCTATGGTTCAAATGTCGATGGGCTAAAATCCTGATGAGTGAAAGCCGTTCTTCCTTAGCGCTAACTGTTGGTCCGAGACAAGTCTGATGTTTTCAGGGACTTCGAGGATCTGGAGGAGAGGGTTCCCTGAAGCATAAACATTTCTGGGCAAAAATACCCTCCAGGCCACGGATGGGTACACCCCACCCCCTCTATGATTCTCTGACCCGCACCCTACAGTCATTATTCACGCTATGGTGGTCTGTATCTGGTTGCACTTTCTCAGAGCTGAAACCAGAGACAAACATTTCAAAAACCGTGCATTCTGAAGATGATGTCATGACATACTAATAAGGGAATGGAGAGCAACCTATACAGTGTGTGTGCTTGTGCATGTGAGTATACTCCTGTCATCCACCAATGGGGTCACAGCTTGCTGACTCCTCCCACCCTATTGACCCTCGTAGAGCTGCCAGCTCAGGCCTAGTATCCCCATAGCTGAGGGTGGGGACCACAGACGTTCTGTGTAAGTAGGGTGGAACTATTGAAAGAACAGGCATGGAATCTAACAAGACCTACAATAATGTTAATCATAGCTAAAATGGTTTTCCTCTAATGAGTCTCTAATCCTCACAGAAATGCTGGTTCAGTTCTTGACACATGTAGGTGCTCAACAGATGTTAATTAAACTTGTTAGTGATTCTACCATGTGTCCAAGGTCATTGGACTTGTAAATGTCAGAGCCAGGACTCCTACTGGGTCATCTGGTACACAGTCCATTGGTCTTTAGCACGGAGAACAAGGAAAGTGTCACTGCAGGCAGGGGTCCCGCCTGGCTCTGGAGACAAGATGAGGAGACAGGTGGCCTGGATGCTACAGAGGACCAACTGCAACATTGCCATTTTGCTCTGGGTCAGTCCAATTAGCAGTATTTGTCTGATAAAATTATGAAGGGAAAAACCCCAGAATGACCTGTGGGGCAGCAGATGAGCCTGTAGGAAGGACAAATGAAGCTGACCCAAAGTGCATGCTGCTGTCTGCAGCAAGCCAAAGGTACCAGACTGGAAAACATTCAATTAGGTCCTAGGTTGCCTTTGTTTCTAGAGACCAGTGTAGCTGATCCAAGTGGGCATGGGGGAAATCCCACACCGAAAAACTCCCTGGTCAGCTGAAAAGTAGCTGTCGCCTTGGCTGTGTTTGTTCTTGACTTTGATCTATCTCTCTCTCTCTCTCTCTCTCTCTCTCTCTCTCTCTCTCTCTCTCTCCCTGGAATCATTGTTGCTTCAGAACTGTGTGTCTCTGGGATGGGGTCTCTGGAAAATGACAACCATGGGGTAGAAGGATTGCTGGGGAGGCTGAGCAAATAAAAGCAGGAAATACAGAGGGTTTGGGAAGGGTGAGAGCTTCCAGCTTCAGCAACTTGCTGTGTGAATTTGATTAAGAGAAAGAGAGGGGCTGGGTGGTGGCGCACGCCTTTAATCCCAGCACTTGGGAGGCAGAGGCAGGTGGATCTCTGTGAGTTTGAGGCCAGCCCAGGCTACAGAGTGAGTTCCAGGAAAGGTACAAAGCTACACAGAGAAACCCTGTCTTGAAAAATCCAAGAGAGAGAGAGAGAGAGAGAGAGAGAGAGAGAGAGAGAGAGAGAGAGAGAGAAAGAGAAAGAGAAAGAGAAAGAGAAAGAGAAAGAGAAAGAGAAGAGAAAGAGAAAGAAGAGAAAGAGAGGGGGTACCTGGGGTGGTGGTATACACCTGTAATCTCAACTCTTGGGAGGTGGAAGCAGAGGATCAAGAGTTCAAGACCATCCTCCACTACATAGTTCCAGATCAGCCTGGGTTACATGAGAGCAAGAAAGCAACATACGTGGGAGGAGGTGGCGTCTGCTGTGTGTGGTTGAGCAGAGGAGATGCTTGAACTGAGCTAGCGCCGCTCTGCCTGACTCCAAACTCCTGGTTCATTTCTCCTTGGCGTGTCTCAGTTTCTTTGTGTTTTATCAAATGTATAACCAGTGTCGTGTGTGTGTGTGTGTGTGTGTGTGTGTGTGTGTGTGTGTGTGTGTACATGTGCACACATGTGCTCATAAGCATGAGGGTAGTGCACATGTGTACAGATGTGTGGAGGCCAGAGAACAACTTCAGATATGGTTCCTTAGACATAGCCCACCTTCTATTAAGACAAGATCTCTAAGTTGTCTGGAACTCACCACTGATAGTCTACAGTCGCTGGTCCATGAGCCCCAGAGATAGGCCTATCTCTATCTCCCCAGAATGGGTGTTATAAGCACACATCTCTACAGACAGCTCTTTTGCTGTGGTTCTAGGGATTCCACTCAGGTTCTCACATCTCCAATGCAAGCACTTTACAGACTGAGCTATCTCCCCAATCCCAGCCCTAAAACATGGTTTCCATCTGATGACACAGGGTATCAGAGGAAGTAGGTACCCCAGAGTCCACCTTGCCATTCAAGACCCCTGTTAGAGCAAAGCAAGGAGAAGAGCTTGGGATGACCTATGCCCTTTCTTCCTCTGGCCAGCTGAAGGAGTGTCTCCTGGAAGAACCCTCTGGTGTGTGCAAACAAATGGGCAGGGTCTCGAGAGAGGCGGGGAGAAAGGAATTTTCAAAGCCAGGTTTCCTTTCCTTTTGTTATTATTATTCATGTCAGAAATCCACTGGGGAAATCTTTATCTGCATTAAAACATACATAAGAAGAGGGAAGAAGAAAGGCAGACAAGAGTGTGTCCCACAAAGCATCTCTTTGAGCCCTGCTCAGCTCCTCTGTCAAGTTCTTTCCTGTGCTCTCCACAAAGATGGGACCTGGGTTCAAGGTTGAATGGAAAGCCAGCTCCTGATGGAACTCGTATCCCCTGAACACACCTCGAGGAGATTAGGCCGTCGTTAAATATTTGTAGGATAACAGGAGAAGCCTAATTTCGTTTTTGTTTCTTTCTCTCTGCGGCTTAATCACAGATGAAAGAGACTAATAGCTCTACAGAGCTTTCTGGTGATCAAAGGCCAATCAATCCTCTTTGTGGAGTAATTAACTATTTGCTAAACTTGCAGAATTGATTTCCATTTAGGGCTAAGAGAGAAGGTTTTAAATGAAGACCGATTCGCCAGGCAGAGGAGGGAATCTCGAGGCTGATGCCAGGAGATAGTCGGGGTGATGGATTGGAATCTGCTAATTAGAGACTGAAAAAATACAGCCAGAACCTGACCCTATTTGGGAAGACTTTAGGGAAGGACAGCCAGGAGTGAGAGTGGGTGTGAACGCTGGCTTTATCTGCCCAACAGCTATATTCAGTGGAAGCAGAGAAAAGCCTTGCCATCTTCATCCTCCTCGGATGCAATGTTATACACTTGATCCAGAAACCCATATAGACATCTGGAGATAGTTATGGTGTGGAAGGGGTCACTCTGGGCCATGAGATCCCCTGTCACCAGAGTAGAGCCTCTAGTCCCTTGGCTAAGCACACCCTTAAGATTTGTCCAGACACTTGAATCTTTCATTGGATGTCAGTCAAAGAGTTTGGATGCTATTGGTATCTATGCAGACACCCTAAAAATCTACCTAGACAGAGACATTTGGGACCTCCAATAAGAAGTCCATGCCAGCTTGAAACTATGAAGTCCTGAGATCAGGTGATAGTGCTTCTGCCTAGGGTTGCCAGATGTGTTTCCTGGTACCCAGACCAGTCTGAATGTCTGATGAATAAAGAACATGTTTTTCAGTATCCTAAGTAATCTATTGCTTTAGTACAAGTATGTCCCCAGACTATTGGGGTTTCTTTAACATTTCAATGGAAACCAAGTAGCTCTTGTTCAAGTTAGGTTTGAGCCTTGTGCTTTTTCATGTTGTGACCTCTCTGAGCCTCAGTTTCCCCCTCTAAAGAAGGAGAGTCTCAGTAGTAACTGTTTCATTATGAACTGTAAATTAACTAACTGAATGAGAAGCCCTTTGTATAATATGGTGTCTGGCAGAATTTTACTCTCTGTAAATAGTAACAATTTCTTTGATAAATAAAAAATGATGTTATTAAACATTAATAACTTATTTCCCTCTTGGTCATTTCCCTTTGTCCTTTGTCCCCAACCTCTTGTCTTCCTTGCCTATTCCTCCTGCTTCCGCCACCACTGCCACCTTACATTCTTTTCTGCAAATTGAGTCTGTGTTGATGGCATCCATGTGATTTTGCAAACTGCACCTTTCTCCCCTTCCTCCTGCCCACATCAGGGCAGAATGAGAGAGCAGCTTGAGTTGTCTCAAGGCCCTGGTTCTCTGTCCTTGGCTCTTTGACCTTTTGTGGTTGGGTTTCCTGAGCTAGAGTGACAGTGTTGTTATATGGACCAATATAAGGAGAGTGCTTAAAATAGTGTGTGACCCATCATCTTTATGGTGTGTGGGTGTTTTCCTGGGCTTCCTAGAAATAACACAGCACTTGCTGAAATCAGCACCCATCACTTGAACCAAGCTGGGGACTGGTGTGACCTAAAGGAGTGAATAAATAGATATGGGTTCTTCTAGCTTTGGTTTTCCCAACTCTCTCCAGCCATAGGAGCTCCGTGCAAACCAAAATGCCTTTAGCTGCAGTTAGATAGGCCTGTGGTGGGTTTTCCAAGTTTGATTAAGATGAGAATGTTTTCCTTGTCTTCCACAATCAAGTTCCGGGCAGAGCCTCCAACAACCTAATAAGAATTGAACAGCATTTCATGAGAATTTAAAGAGTTGATGTCCTGATGGCCATTGTTACCATGACCTCCTGAATACAGCTATGTAGATCCCTTCTGGTATGAGGTCAGAGCAGGCAAGGATGTCTCTTCTGGGACTTGCTCCAAGACTCAGCAGCAGCAGGTCCCCACTCTAGACCACAGGTTTCTAGAAAATCAGTATAGTACAGGCATACCCATGAGTTGAGTGCAGGGGCCCTGAGCTAAGCAATTAAAAGGAGTCTGGGCTCAGTAGCACTTCTGATTGATTAGGGAGCTGAAGATGTCACAACAGGTGAAGTCCCAGATAAAGGAAGACTAGGGTGGCTGACTCTGTCCAATGTCCCTATATTATACACCAGCGGCTGACCTTGCCCCTTCCCACTTCTGATTATGCCAAGCATGGTTCAAAAAGTTTGACAAGCATAGGCTCGTTTTAGCCTTCTAATAGCCCAATTCCGCAGGTACAGTTGTGAATGCCCATCTTACAGATGAAGAAATACAGGAGCAGAGAGGCAATGTTTGTGCAGACGTCTCCTAGCTCTTTGCTGTTCATTTAGTCATTACAGAGCACTATCATACATCTACATGAATAGTTCTTGAGTGCATCTTTAGACAGTTTAATACACCAGGTACTAAGGATGCTGTAGACCCCACTCTTTCTAAAAGGCTCTATATAAGTCATCACTGGGAGAAACATATAATTTCTTGATGACAGAATAATAAGTGGAGAGGAAAAACATGGTCTTTTGGGCTGACTATAGTCCTCCCAGGGAGGAAGTATTCTATTTGGATAGCCTGGACACAGAACAGGCATTACCAGAGCTTCATACCAGGCCTCTAGCTTCGAGGGTTACAAGATTTTGCAATGAGGATCTGTAAGTTGAAAAAGCATGTTGTTTGACTAACCAGGACCTGGACTGTGCAAGTTAACATCTTTAGGGGAATGCACTATGCTAGGAGGGCATCCCCACGGGCCTGCCCTTGGCTGGCCTGACACACGCAGTTACCTAGATGGTACGGTCAAGGAATTTTGGAGAAGGGAAGAGGGTAAATATGGAGGCGGTATGAAAGTATTCCATTTGACTCTTTATTGTAAATTGAATTCCCCTATCAAACAGCCAGGACTTGTTATTCCTTAGCAAAAGAGACCAATGTCTCCATGACACTTCATGAGCAAGGGCTTAGATGATGCCCGCTTGGATAGAGTGGTCTAAAATCCCCCCTGCTCTCTGAGTGATTTAGGAAGGAGGGAGAAAAATGGCTGCTGAGAGAGAAGGAGGCTCCCCAGTGGTGCTTGGAGGAGGCTCTTGGTATAGCCACAGCTCCCCTGAGCTGACCAGCGCCGTTTAAATGCAAGGGCTGCCGTGAACTGACTCACTGCTGGATAATTACGTTAGGGACCAATAGGGCCTGTTGAAAATCAATTCTGTGGGACCAGTGTGTTTGTTCGGAGAGCCACTCAGCCAATTCAGGAGTATATTAGGCTGCAGACCCAGTGCAGTGACCTCTTCCGGATTGGGGTTGACACCGAACGAAGGCGTTTGTCCAGTTAAAGGACAGTACTAGCAGCAGGCTCTTATCTCCCATAAATTGGATTACTCCGATCTGCTTGTTCTCTTTAAAGATACTGACTCTTGGGCTTTTCCCCTCTCTTTCCATCTGTCTGAGATGGTTACCTAGTCATTACTGTCTAACTTGCCATCCTTATGTATTTCTGGGCCGTCTGTCACCAGTGTGACTCCCCTTTCCTGAATGGGTTACCGGAGCCCAGAACCTCCATTTGTTGGGTCTCTGGTTGGACTGGGGAATGGGTTTAGATGCTGGTGCCCAGGCCTGTGTGTTCCCTTAAGAAACATGTAGTCTGCAAACCTGTGACACACTTTTCAGTCTAGAGAACACAAGTCCTATGAGATCTCACACTTCCTTTCGAACAGGTCAAGTTACTCCCTAGGGGCTGCCCTTAGCTTCGAACCCTAAGCCTGCTCACCGTGTAGTCAATTTCTCTTGAGTGGGAAATGTGTCTGGCTGCCAGACCTGTGGATGATAGCTGTTTCCAGCCTCCTGGAGCATCAACAAAGGTTAGAAGGCTGGAGAGATGATGATCCCTAAGAGCAAACTCTGTGGATAGCCCAAGAAATCCTGCTTCCAACACCTCTCCTCATGGAGTCTCCACTCCCTGAAGCCACCACGGTGTCTTTTCCACCTCAGAGGGATGAGGGGTGTCACCAAGACAGAACCAAGTCTCAGGAAACGTGTGTCCTCCTCCTAAAAGGATCCGGGAAAGACTTATGGCTGCAATTACAGGTTCTTTTAATGACACATAAAATTAACTGCTCCACATATCCATTCGCTTTGACAGCTGAGGGTTTCTCTGTGATAGAAGGACGGCCACGCACACTGTCAGCGATTCGCATGTCCGTACCCCAAACCCTGTCAACCAATTAGACTGCAAGAGCAAGCTGCACCATTTTCTAATGAAGCTATAATCAGGCTGCTCCCTCACCCAGAAAGAGCAGATAGTCTTGTCCAGAATAGAGAAGGTAATCGTCAGGGGAAAGGGCCTGAATAAATCAGAGGTGATTTCAGCGCGTCTCGCGATAGGTCCGTTATAATTGGAAAGTGGCTGATGCAGACCTGGCCTCCCCTTCAGACTGCCTCACTTGGGATAAAGTGCCTCACTGCGTCAGGAGAGCAACATGGCTTCCAAAATAAATGGCTATGAAGGCAGCAGCTGTGGGTATTCGGACTAACTTCTCAGGGAGCCACTGAAGTGTGAGGAGAAAAGGAGGAAGAGAGGGGAGAGGAATGAGGCGGGAGAGTAAAATACAGGAAGAGGAAGGGGAAGGGAGAGTGGGGAGAGAAAAGAGAGGGGTGTATTGACTGATTGATTGATTTGATTTGATTGATTGGGAAGGTGACATGCATACCCATGCTACAGCATATGTGTGGAGGTCAGAGGACAACAGTTCTCTCCTTCCATTGCCTGGGTCTCAGGGATCAAATTCAGACCTCAGTCTTGGCTCCAAGTGCTGCTATACCTGCTGAGCCATCTCACTGGCCCCGGTAGGCAATAGATAAATGAGCTATCTACCGAACTACGAAAACTGACTGTTAACAGCTCCAGACCTAATCTTTTGAAATGGTATGGCACCTGCTGGGCAGTGGTGGACACAACTTTAATCCCAGCACTTGGGAGGCAGAAGCAGGCGGATCTCTGTGAGTTCAAGGCCAGCCTCGGCTACAGAGTAAGTTCCAGGAAAGGTGCAAAGCTACACAGAGAAACCCTGTCTCAAAAAAGAAATGGTTAGTCACCAGGCTGCCAATAACACCCTCTCCCAGAGACCACTGCGCTGCACAGAGGATTGCCCAGATTTTGTTTAAGGTGGGGACTGGCTCAGCTAGTTATACAGCAAGGAGTTGGAACAGTCATGAGAGTCTGGAGAAAGGAAGGAGGCTGGTGCACACACAGCAACTGGGGATGGTCCCAGTGAGTGTTGACAGCACAGGAATCGTGCACCCTCTCCAGATCTGAAGATTTTTGGCACCTTCCTTTGGGGAGAACAAAGATGTGGAGCCACCAGGGAGGCACACATTCCCTTGGGGGATTCCCAGGTAGACAGTTCCGAAAAAGATTTGCTGGAAGCTTCTATGCATTCTTTTTCTTTAGATGTCTTTGTTTGGTATATGTGTATACATATATGTGTGTTCATGTGTGTGCTATGTATGTACACATGCATGTAGAAACTAGTAGTCAACCTTAGAGGTAATTTCAAGGACTATACAGCTTTCAGAGCCAGGGTCTCTCATTGGCCTAGGGCCTACTGACTAGGATAGTCAGTTGGTCAGTGAGCCCCAGGGGTCCTCAATCTGTTTCTCCAGCCCTGGGGATATAAATGTGTACCTCACTTGAAGAGTTTTATCTGAGTCCTAAGGATTAGACTCAGGTCCTCTTGTTTGCATAACAAACACTTTACCCCTGACCTATGCCCTCCCTACCCCAAGATCTATATTTTCATATCCCCAAAAGGCAGATTGAGCTGTATAAAGTCTTGTGGATCCCAATGCAGGGTTATAAAACCCATTATTAGAGTAGACTCTGTTAAAAGTATATTTCTCCACTATATTTTAATGAAGCAATCGATTTCCCATTGGTCCTAAAATGCCACAAGAAGATCCCCTATATAAAGGCTTTGCATCAGCACAGTGCACATCCCCGGGATCTTCAGAGGCTAAATGCACGGGGCTTTGACCATGCTTCCTCATCGTCTTGGATGAGAGTCAATCATTCCCAAAGGAATTTTCCCATCTTTAACTAGGAATACAGGGTCCACAAGAGCTTTCTAAATGAACACCAAGGGTTCAGCATGAGCAGCACTTGTGTCAATTTAGCTTGTGTGGCTAATTGCTGTGTGCAGAAGCTAACATCTGTGAAGATCAGTCCATCCTCTGAACACCAGACTGTCAAAGTCAACGACAAAGCTCTCTGGGTGAAGCCCATCAGTAGAACACCCGTGGGGACATCAAACACAGCTTCAAGTGGAAAGGGGCTGAGAGCCAAACTTTCAAGATGAATGAGAAGGCTAAATTGAATAAATTCTTTTAGGGTCTAAAGAGGATGGGGCTGGGAGGGGGCAGATGACGTACTCTGAGGTTAAAGAACTCTTAGCAGAGAAGCCATTAACAACCCATCTCAGGAAGACATCTGCAGTGGCACAGAGGCTGGGCTCCTACCCCACTAGGTTCCTGACCAACGTCAACAACACTTGGGGTTGTTGAATGCTTGGCATGTGATTACACAGTGGATGCCTTAATGGCCATGTAAACCGTGGCTTTGGCAGGTTGGGGCTGTTTGCTGTTAAGCCATCTGGCTGCACAAGTTCAAGGAGATTAGTAAACAGAAAGAGAGAGGCCTTGTATATAGTGAGAAGGAAGCAGGCCATGCTGGTCCTAGGAAGCAGGTTGGGAACAGGTTTTTTTTCCCTTCCATCAGTCAACTGCCTGAAAAGCAATTCTACATCCCGTCATCTTTTGAAAAACACACTTAATTAGAAAAGTTTCATTCTTTCTGGATGTGCCAAATGTCAGCTCAGAGTCCAGTGACAGTCAAGGTTCTTGCCTAGCATACGAAGGTGTATGAAGATTTTGTTAAATAATTTTTATTTTTCATTATGTATATGTAGGGGGGTATTTGCATATGAGCGCAGTTGCCTATAGAGGCCAGAAGAGGGCGTTCCTTATATCTCTAGAAGCTGGAGTTCCGGGGGTTGCGAGCCACCTGATGTGGATTCTGGGAATTAAACTTAGATCCTCTGCAAGAGTAGTATGCGCTCTTAACCACTGAGCCATCTCCCCAGCCCCAGGCTTATGAGTTTCATAGTGTTCAGGACTTTAATCTACAAAGTATAATTTAATCCTCTTTGAGCAACCTGCAATGTAGCCCTGGCTGTAAATAAACTATATGATTACTGTGGAAGAGGCCACAGCCACCTGCCTCCATCACTCAGTTCAGTAAATATTTCTGAAAAACATGAAATTAACTTCTGTACAGATAAATAGGGACCATCATGCTCACAACAAATGTGTAACCACACCAGTCATGCTTAAACACAACTGACAGCTCCTAGGTGAGACTTAACCACCTGCCGGTACCAATGATTTTCTTTCCCTCTAAGCCCTAATGTACCTGGTAACTTGTGAAAAGAATGAGGGATTACACATGGGCCACCCAGTGGGACAAGGGGGTTATGAGTGAGCAACAGGCTGAACTACTAGGTGGAGACAATATTTATTGAGTGACTATAGCAGAGTTGTGGATGCCATTTTGGATTTCATGAATACACAGCTCTGGGCATCCAAGCCTAGAGAAGAGAAAAGAAAAAGGCCAAGAAGAGACCGTGGATTTGGGGCGGGGGGGGGGGGCTGAGTTTGTTTTGCATTAAATGGACCATTGCAGCTTTGAATTCTGTTGTTTCACGAAGTAGAATGGGAAAAGAATCAAATGGGAGAAGTTTGGAATGACATTAATTGGGTACCTGACCAATATGTTAGTTACCTTTCCTCACTAGTGTAACAAAAATACCTGACAAAGGCAACTTAGGGACTGGAGGGTTTGCTTTGGCTCATGGTTGACGGGGATACAGTTGTCCGCCATGGGGAGGATTGCGCCAACAAGAGTCTGACATATCTGAGCACACTGTCAGGAAACAGAGTGATGAATGCTGGTGTTCAGTGCGCTTTCTCTTTTTCATTTATTCAACTTTGACCTGCAAGTATTTACATCCATACTCAGTCATTACTGTGATACTTGCCAAATAGTTTCCTAGTTCTGCCATCTACGTATTTTAGTTCAAGTCTACTCCAGGGCAGAGCTCTCCCTCCTCACTGAGTGGTGTATTTGCTCACTCATTTATTTCAGCGTGGATTCATGGATTCTTATGGATTACCCATTGTGTTGTGGTCCATTATTGTCATTATTTACTTTGACACTCAAATTGTCCCAGAGTTCAACACTGAGAGTCCCTTCTGTCCTTTTCATGTACTCTCCTCATTTCACTCATTACTACTTACTTAATGAAAAAAGGCTCATTTTGTATCTCACCTGCCTCTGAATCAGGATCACTTGACGAAGCCCTAGGGTTTTTTTTTTTTTTAAGTTTTCTTTTTATTTATTCTTTCACATCATATTTCCACATCCTGTCTCCCAATCTCCCCCAACCCAAATAAAATTTAAGAAAAGAAATGGGGAAAAAAGGGAGAAGGGGAGAATCTCGTCATGGAAGTTGTAGTATAACACAGTGAGTCACACAGTAGATCCCTTTATCCATACATTTTTACATGCAGGCATTTATCATAAAGAATCACTAGTCTGGCTTGAGGCCCCTGGTCTCTGCTGCACCATCGACGCTGGGTCCTCGCTGGGGCTCTTCCTGGATATCCCATTGCTGCCCCGTGTTGTGGAGATCTTGCTGCCCTGGGTCCACAGGACTGTCCCCCCACCCCTATCCTCTCCCCTCATGCTCCAGGAGATCTCAGATGGGGTAGATATTGGGGTAGGCCAACACATACCCCTGGTCCTGGAAGCCCTGGATCTTTATAGTGAAGAACGGAACTGTATGATCACAGTTTGGGCATCAGAGCTACTGGGCATCATTGTTTTCTTTTTTGTTTAGTTTTTGAGAATTTCACATATGAGTACAGTAGTTATATCATTCTCCTCCTCTCCCCCTCCTCCATTTCCTCCCCTGTCCCTCCCACTCCTTCCCAATTCTTTATTCTTATTCTTTAATTATATTTATTACACACACGCACTCACATTTGTAAATACAATCTGTGAGGTCATTTAGTATTGTTCATAAGTGTTTAGGACTGACTTTTTGGGGACTGACTCACCTATCAATGGGCTGGTCCCTGGAGAAGACTGTCCCTCTCCCAGCAAATATAAATTTTCTGTAGTTCCTCTTTTAGGAAAGAAGTCCCATGAGAATTCCCCCACCTAAGTTGGCATGTCTACTGGTGGTATCATTTCTCGGGTCTTGTTTAGCCAGCCTTATTACTGAAGTTCCCAGGTGCAGCTTCCTTGTGACTGGAAGGCACACTCTCACAGTCGAAGTGTGCCTTCCAGTGTGCCTTTGGCTCTTACAATCTTTCTGCCCTCTCTCCCATGATGCCCCCTAAGCCTTAGGTCTGAAAGCTGTATTATAGACATAGCAGCAGGGGATAGGCACTCCATGGCCAGCTGTTCATTTTGATGCTCTTTAATGATCTCCAACTGCTGCAAAAAAAGGAGCCCCTCTTATGAGGGCCAATAGCTACACTTACCTGTGGTGTAAGGATATCTACTAAGAATGCAGCTAGAGACTTTTGTACTGGTTCAATGAAGTGGCAGGCCCCATCATTTTTCAGTTTCTCTCAATGGACATAGATTGGAGGAAATGATAGAGAGCAAGGGAGGAAGATGGCCAGATAGATGTTTGATTGATTGATTGATTGATTGATTGATTTAGATATAAATATATTTAAACTATGTCGACATTTCCATTCCAGCTCTGAAGTAGGTTCCTGTTTTGTCCATTTGACAGCACTTCTCCACTAAAAGACACACAGCCCCCATTTCTCCCACTGTATTTATTCAATTGCTCAAGCCTTGAAAACAGAAAACTGCTTTCGAATCATCTATACACACCCTGTAGAAGTCAAAGCTACTAACTAGGCTTCTGTGTTCTCTTTACACATCTTTTGTGCTCTGGGCTGAGGGAGTGTAGTCATAATTCCATGTTCAGTAGCCAGTTGGGAGCTGGGGCTACAGCTCAGCAGTAGAGCACTAGCCTAACATGCATACGCCCTGGGTAGACCCCTTTCCATCACAGAGTATTCTTATAGAATTCCTTCCAAATCTGTACTAATGTGTGTGCTTCTATTGGCTGCTTTTCTTCATCTTTGTGGACTTCTTTAGTATATAAAGCATTACTGTTGGGGACCACCCGACCTGCTGAATAGTCCTGAGGGAAGGAGTGAGGATTAAGAAATAATAGAGATACATAAAAGAAAAGACAGAGAGACACAGGATAGCATCGGGAGGGCTCTGGGTCAATACCACAGTCACCTTGAGTTTATTCCTCATGAGCTTTTTATACACCAGCAAGGGAAGAGGCAAAAGACCTCCCACTTTTAAGGACACATGGTTCAAAGTACAAAGTACAGACAAGTGTAAGCACTTCCTTAATTCCCCAAACCATCTAGTAGCCACACCTTACAGCAAAGCATCCTGTAATTAGGCCTTGAAGTATATAAGACACCTGGTAACCATGCTTTTTGACCAAAACGCTCTATTATATAGCCTTGGGGAGCAAACAAGCTCAGACTCTCTGACCTTGATTCAAGATGGAATAAGGCCACACTACGGAGTCTCTCTGGGACCCCCACATTACCATAATTATGAGAATGAAAATTAAATGAAAAGACATATTTATTTAGGCAAGTGTTACTGCACCATCACCCTCCTCACCCCTTGCAGATCACCTATCTCATTCACTTCTGGTTTCCTTCATAGTGTTTCTTGTTGCTGAGAGGAGTAGATCTATCTGTCCATCAGTTCCTTTACTTTCTTCTGTTAGAGAGAGCATGCTGTGAATGACCTTTATACCCTGTGTTTTTCTTACAATGCACCCTGGAAATCTCCCTTCTCATCAGAGAGCTTCCTCTCAGCCTGGGTTAAACAAATGGTCTCTGTGTTACATGACTGTACCACATTTATCCTGCCTTCTTCTACTTTCAGATACCTACATTGTTTGAACATCTTGCACCTATGAACATCTTGATATAAAATCATATGTGTGTATGTTCTTGTATGTTTGGATAGGTATCTTTAGGGCCAATTACCTGGGTAAATTCCTAGAAGAGTGATCAGTGGGTCACTGTATTCCCTCTAACAAGGCATGGGGTTAACTTTTGCCAGCCAAATGCATCAGATTTTCTAAACATGTCATGTCTCAGAGGTGAGAAAAAATGCTTTGGTGTAGGTCAAAAAGAAAAACACCATATTTGAATACCATTCACTCATTTGGAGGATGCAGATTTTAATAGACACCAACACTACAGAGAATTTTGGGACTTGGTGCCCTTTGCCTCTTATTGTCTTCAATAACCAGACCTGCCAGTCCTGAGCCACTCCCCAGATGTGTTCCCCCTGTGGATTTACCTGTAAGGACATTTCACATAAATAAAACATAAGGCTTTTGTTACTAACCTTTTTTAATTAATTTATTTATATTTCTATTATCAGCTTGATACAGTATAAATTCTTATCCTAAGAGTGAAATGTTTCAGTGAAGCTTGCCCAATAATTGAGTAAAACCAAAACTTATTATAAGTCATACTCATCCTAGGGTCCATGGTTCTGTGGGTTATAGTCTGATTGTTCTTTGCCTTATATCTAGTATCCATTTATGAGTGAATACATACAATGTTTGTCCTTCTGGGTTTGGGTTACCTCACTCAGGATGATATTTTCTAGTTCCATCCATTTGCCTGCAGATTTCATGCTGTCATTGTTTTTCTCTGCTAAGTAGTACTCCATTGTGTATATGTACCACATTTTCTTAATCCGTTCTTCAGTTGACAGGCATCTAGGTTGTTTTCAGGTTCTGGCTATTAAAAATAGTGCTGTATGAACATAGTTGAACATGTATCTTTGTGGTATGATTGAGCATTCCTTGGGTATATGCCCAAGAGTGGTATGGCTGGGTCTTGAAGTAGATCAATTCCCAATTTTCTGAGAAACCGTCATACTGATTTCCACAGTGGTTGTACAAGTTTGCATTCCCACCAACAGTGGAGGAGTGTTCCCTTTGCTCCGCATCCTCTCCAACATTGACTGTCATTAGTGTTTTTGATCATAGCCATTCTGACAGGTGTAAGGAGGTATCTCAGAGTCATTTTGATTTGCATTTCTCTGATGATTAAGGATGTTGAGCATTTCTTTAAATGTCTTTCAGCCATTTGTGATTCTTCTTTTGAGAATTCTCTGTTTAGCTCTTCAGCCCATCTTTTAATTGGATTGTTCAGTGTTTTGATGTCTAGTTTCTTGAGTTCTTTATATACTTTGGAGATCAGCCCTCTGTCAGATGTGGGGTTGGTGAAGGTCTTTTCCCATTCTGTAGGCTGTCTTTTTGTCTTATTGACCGTGTCTTTTGCCCTAAAAAAGCTTCTCAGATTCAAGAGGTCCCATTTATTAATTGTTGTGCTCAGTGTCTGTGCTGCTGGTGTTATATTTAGGAAGTGATCTCCTGTGCCAATGCATTCAAGAGTACTTCCTACTTTCTCTTCTATGAAGTTTAGTGTAACTGGATTTATGTTGAGGTCTTTGATCTACTTGGACTTGAGTTTTGTGCATAGTGACAGATATGGATCTATTTGTACTATAGTAGAGCTTGATGTTAGTGATGGTGATGCCTCCAGAGGTTGCTTTATTATACAGGATTCTTTTAGCTACCCTGGGTCTTTTGTATTTCCATATGAAGTTGAGTGTTTTTCTTTCCAAGTCTGTGAAGAATTGTGTTGGAATTTTGATGGAGATTGCATTGAATCTGTAGATTGCTTTTGGTAAGATTGCCATTTTTACTATGTTAATCCTACCTATCCATGAGCATCAAATTAAATGGAAAGAAACTCAAAGAGATACCACTAAAATCAGGAACAAGACAAGGCTGTCCACTCTCTCCATACTTATTCAATATAGTACTTGAAGTTCTAACTAGAGCAATAGGACAACAAAAGGAGATAAAAGGGATAGAAATTGGAAAGGAAGAAGCCAAACTTTCACTATTTGCAGATGATATGGTAGTGTACATAAGTGACCCCAAAAATTCTACCAGGGAACTCCTACAGCTGATAAACTCCTTCAGTAAAGTGGCAGGATACAAGATCAACTCAAAAATGTCAGTAGCCCTCCTATACACAAATGATAAAAAGAGCTGAGAAAGAAGTAAGAGAAACATCACCCTTTACAGTAGCCACATCCCTTGGGGCATAACACTAACTAAACAAGTGAAGGACCTTTTTGATAAGAACTTTAAATCTCTAAAGAAAGAAATTGAAGAAGATATCAGAAAATGGAAGGATCTCCCATGTTCATGGTTACTAGCTTCTTTTAATTTACATTTTATATGAAAAGCTCATCCATGTTACAGCATTAGCAGAATTTTGTTCCTTTTAAATGGCCAAATATTATTCCATGTATGGATAGACCACATTCTATATCAAGATGCATTCATTTAGTCATGGCTATTTAGGTTATTCTTACAACTTGTCTTTTATTTAAAAAAAAAAAAAAGACCACAAACATGGATATCTAGGTTAGGGGGAATAGATGTTCTTACTTCTGTTAGATATCCACCTAGAAATAGAATTGCTGTATAATATATAACTTTGTGTAATTTTTTGAAGACCTGCCAAATTTTTGCAATGTAATTTTCATTTCCATTTCATTTACTATAAGCAGGATCTTTTTCTCATGCTAAAGGCTATTTTAATGTCTTTGTGGGTCTGTTTTTCCCTCAGTTTTGTTGTTTGACTCTTTGTAGGGGGTGTTGTTGTTGTTTTGGTTTTGGTTTTTCACGACATCATCCCCTCAGTTTTTAAGAAGTTCTTGGAGCTGGAAAGATGTCTTCATAGTTATGAGCACTGGCTGCTCTTCAAAAGGACCTGGGTTTAATTCCCAGCATCTATATGCTGGCTTATAGCCATCCGAAATGCCATTCCCAGAGGAGCTGATGCCTCTTTTGGCACCAAGCACACGTGTTGTAGAGACATACATGTAGGGAAAACATCCATACATGTAAGATGAAAGTAAAATAAAAAATTTTAAAAATTTACATGCATGTTTGGGCTGGAAAAAGAGCTCAGTGATTAAGAAAATGTGTTATTTTTGCTGAAGACTCAGGTTCAATTCCCAGCACCTACATGGTGGCTCACAATCATCTGTAATCCCAATTCCAGGGATCCAATAGGCATGCATGTGCTGCACATACATTCATGCCAGCAAAACATTCATACACATAAATAAAATAATTAAAACTAAATCTAACATATATGTAGTTTTTTAACCCCAGCAATTGTTCTTTTTCTGTAAAGTCATTTTTCTCTTACTGTGATGTCTTTGAATTGTCTTATGGTGCCATTTTTTTCCAGGCAGACTTTTTGAAATGTTCATGAGATCACATTTATCAATTCTGCCTTCCTGCACTTCTGAATATTGATTCTACTTAGAAGCCATTTATTTACATCCAAGAATTCATCCATGTTCTTTTTCAGGGCTTGTAAGTTCATTTTTATTTGTAACTCTCTTATTCTTTCTGGAATATACTCTTATACACAATCAGAGGACCAGATCTATCTTAGCTAACTTGTGATCTACCCAGTTGCCCTACTACCATGTATTTAAAAGATAACCCACACTCCAGTGAATTCCCATGAACCCTTACAGCACCTGGAACATTCACATATAATGTCCTTTACATTCAGAGTTTCTGCTCTCATTCACTTTGATGTGTACTCTGGTACTACTCTCAGGCTGTTGGAGTTCTTAGGAACAGGTTGGAAGGTTATTTTGTGTGGGTGTGGGGGGCACAGTGGATGTGTGTTCTGCCATGGGATGTTTCTCTATATGCCATAAATATGTGTTGGTCTGATTGGTTGATAAAGATGTTTGACCAATGGCAAGGCAGAATAAGGTTTGTTCCTCAAATTGCTAAATGGTCTTATAATTAAAAAAAGAAAAAACAAAACCCAGAGCCGAATATTGAGATAAATGCTGAAAGATCAGAGAGACAAAGGAACAAGCCACTGTCACATCTCACCTCGCCGACTCCATTAATCCTCTGACTTAATGCCTCTGAGTACTCAACCAAAAAACTCCAGCCAAAAAGGCCATTTGTCTGAAAATGTTCTAGTTTCTTTCACCTCCCACATTATATACCTTTCTCCATTCAGCCATATCACTTCCTTCCTAGTGCTGGGATTAAAGGCGTGTAATTCCCAAATACTGAGTTTAAAGGTGTGTGCCACCACTGACTGGCTCTTCTTCTCTAATAGATGGAATCAATCTCATATAATCCAGGGTGGTTTTGAACTCACAGAGATCCAGATGGATCTCTGCTTCCCAACTGCTAGGATTAAAGGTGTATTCCACCACTGCCTGGCCTCTATGTTTAATCTAGTGGCTTGTTCTGTCCTCTGATTTTCAGGCAAATTTTATTAGGGTACAACCAAATAGCACCACAAAGATTAGGTGGTACATTCAAACTGAAGAAGAGAGGAAAATGGTAGAGATGCCAGCCTGCCACCCAAGGCGCAACAAGATACCAGCAGACCGGTAATGCCACAGCCATGTGTCAACATATAGATTGATAGAAGTGGGTTGAGTGAAGTTGTAAGAGCTAGATAACAAGAAGCCTGACCCATAGGCCATATAGTTTGTAAATAATATAAGCCTCTGTGTGTTTACTTGGGACTAAGCAGCTGCAGAACTCAGGTGGGAGAGATTCATCCTGACCACAGGGCTGGGCAGGACCTGAGAAACTTACAGCTACAGTGTTCTGATTTCGTTCCTGTTGCTGTGAAAATAACTGACAAAAATCAACTTAGGGGAGAAAGGGATACATAACCACAGAGGCTGAGGATTTGGGAAAATATGGATGCTCTGCGCCTTTGTGCTTATAGGTAAACTGAGGTATGGAAGAATGTAAAACATGATGGTACTGAGCCTATTTGTCTTTTAGGGGAAAGTCTGAATTGTATTTCTTTGTGGGAGATCTGTTTGACAGACAGTAGAAATAGAAAGACGGTGGTTACACCCAAAGAGTGGAGACCCTGATCTCTTTCTGGGGTGCTGTTTAAAGTGAATAGGAAGCTCTGAGTAAGAACGGTGGATGTTTGGGCAAGAGAAAGAAATGACAAAAGGGGACTTTGATTTTTGTTTGTATTTGTTTACTGTGTGGCTATGATGTGTGCATGTATGTTTGCAGGTATGCAAGTATGCACATGGCACAGTGGTGGTGAGAGGACAATCATGGTGTCAGTACATGCCTTCCTCTGTGTTTTGAACTAGGGCCTCTCTTTTTCCATTGTTTCCCTTTGCATAGCATATGCCAGGCTAGGTGGCCTGTGGGTTTCTGGGGACTCTCACTGTAAACACTGGAAGGGCAGACTTGCACTGTGATGCTGGCTTAACCTATATGCTGGGGTTTCCAGCTGAGGTCCTCATGCTAGCACAGCAAGGACTTTACCCACGGATCCACCTTCACAGCCCAAGAAGGAAATTTGACATTGTGGTTGTTGTGAATTTGGGAAGAGCTGGTGACCTCTTAGAGAGGATGAAGTAGGGATGCTGCATGAGGGAGGTTGTGGACTGACAATTATTGGAAAATTAAATGAGATCACTAAGGTCTTTGTATAGACCTGGATACACTGCTGGGGCTTATTGAATTCGTCCCCTCCCTTCCCACCATCTTCCACATTGCCTTCCAATTGCACAGTATCTGTGGGAGAAATGATGTGGGTCAGGCTAGCTCCTTCCTTCCTTCCCCAGGTGCACTTCTGCAGATAGCTAGAGGCAAAACTGGGCACTGAGAGAGAAGAAAGGAATATGAAATGTTCAGCTTGTAGAAAAGTGCTCTTTATATTTCAAAGCAGTCACAACCCCCTCAATGGTGGTGAGCCCAGTTATCAGGCAAATCAACATCAAAATCTTGGGTTTGCTAAAGGATATAGCATAGCTGATGAAGTTTAGCCAGAACGACTGCTGTGGAAACCCTGCTCTTGAGCCTGTTGGGCAAGTAACAGTGGAAAGAGCTGCGGGATTGATTGTGTGTTGACCACTTTAGCTGTGATGATTATATCAGTACCTTAAGTCCATTGATTCAACAGGAAAAATATTCTAGAGCTGAAATTGTTTCTTTGTGATACTAGACAGATCAGAAATTACAAAGAATAAGCAATAAGGCCTTTTAACAAAATTTTTATTTGTTCATTTGTTTGTTTTGTGCATTATGGTGTGTGTGTGTGTGTGTGTGTGTGTGTGTGTGTGTAGTGTGCGCGTGCGCGTGCGTGCAGGTATATTCACCCATGCCTGTGCACCAAGCCAGAGGTTGACATCAGCTTCCTGCCTCTATCACTTTTCATCTTATTTTGAGACAAGGCCTCTTATTGAACCTGTGGACCATCATTTAAGGTAGTCTGGCTAGTCAACAAGTTCCCAGAATCCTCCTGTCTCCTGGCCCCCAACATCAGTGTTATAGACATGGGCTATATGATATAATTAGGTATCAGGTCCTCAAGTTTGCACAGCAGGCCTTATACCCATAAAGCTCAAGCTCTAGCTCTTTAATCACTGTATCTTTTCATCTTAGATCCATTCCAGTGTTTGTTGAATTCAGCATTATAAAATTTCTGGAAAACTTGAAGTCAAAGGGAGGGTTATTTGTTTGATTGATTTCTTTGATTTATAAGAAAAACACAAGGTCTACCAATTACAATTTGGTAAATATTAATATTGTTATTAATGTTAACATCATAATAGTTTGGCTTCTTTTTCTTAAAAGAATGAACCTTATTAAATTAGGAAAATGGACTGATTCATTTATTTCTTTGATTTCCTGAAAAATACATGAGATGTTTGAAGCCATGGCTGCCACATAATCCTTGGTCTTATGCTTACTAGTTGAATATGCTCTGAATTTAGATTGGTCTGGGGCTCTCATTCACACACACACACACACACACACACACACACACACACACACACACGCTCACTGGTGAGAAGCAGACAAACTCAAGAACAAAACAAGCCATTAACATTCGAGTTGAACAAAGGAAGTTCTTATGTCAAGCCGATTGGGAAAGTGCTCATTTTCTACAAAGCACGAAGAAAAGGAGGAAAAGAGATCCCCTCGTCCAGCTGAAAAGAAGATCACAAGACCAAGAATAGGACGGGGAGGGGAGCTCAAACTTGGCAGCCCCGAGGCCGTCCACTTGTGCCTGCTTCTGTTCCCAGCCTCTTGAGCCCTGCTCCTTGGTTCTAATCTCTCCAAGCACAAAGGCCAGTGACTGTGAGTAGCCACTCACAGGCCCTTTGAGGAGTGGGCCAAACAATGGCTGCTCTCCCAGCCTTAGGAGCCTTAGGGATAGGAAGCGGACAACAGGAAGACGCCAAGTCCCAACCTCCTTAACTTCCCGGGATGAAGTGGTCTCCTGGAGGCAAAACCGCATTTCATTCTAGCCTCTAAGTTCATTATTCAGTTTGTCCTCAGCATTTAGGATTAGTCAAAGGCATTTTCTCTTCTTACCGCCCTTCGGCCCTCAGCATCCCTTCACTCCTTAACCCCCTGCTGTCTGTCTGCACTTGGGGGCCCCCACCTCCATGAAAACAGTCCTCTTGGGTCAGTTCACTCAACAGCCTCTTCTCCCTTCTCATCCTCTGAGCTCATTCATGACGGAGAGGCATAGATGTTGCTGAGGACCCTCAGTGGCCTCCTCTGTTTTCTTAAACCCCCCTCTTCTGACTTTGGAGGCTGTTGTGGGTCTCCCGCAGCTAACCTTTGGTCTCTTGTTCTCCACCTGGAGAACACCACTCTATTCTCCTCCTCTTGGTTCATCCAGGTTCATTTCCATAGGTACCACCCAGGCTCAGTCAGCAACTCTAAGTGGAGACGTCACCTAGTAGACATGAGAAACCAGACCCTCAGCCACTGGCCAGGAGGCCGGAAACTGGCCCCTCCTCTGTGTGTCTGAGCTAGAGTGAAACTTCCCGCAACCTCACTTCTTCCCGCAACTTTGCTTGCTGAGTTGTCTCTTGTGCTTTGAGCCACTCTGTGGGCCAAGGCCTCTCCCCGTCCCCGTGCAGCAGTCACTCCTGGTGTGGGGTCCCTGTTATCACTCTGGAAAGGCCAAATGCCTCCTGACTCTTCCACACCTTGCACCTTCATCACTGTTCCTGGTCGGCTCATTCTGTGTGCTGCCATCAGCTCAGTAGTCCCCAGTTAATGCCATCATCGGGACCCTAGTGGCCATCGCACACATTCTTAATCTTTCTCTGTTGAAGATGTTTTTGTGTGGAGAGAAAGGGACAAGCAGATGAGAGAAAAGGAGAGTAGAGGCAGGAGAGGACAGATCATGTTTACTTTTGAGTTTCTTTTTTTTTTTTTTTTTTTGGTTTTTCGAGACAAGGTTTCTCTGTGTAGCTTTGCACCCTTCCTGGAACTCGCTTTGGAGACCAGGCTGGCCTCGAACTCACAGAGATCCGCCTGCCTCTGCCTCCTGAGTGCTGGGATTAAAGGTGTGCGACACCACCGCCTGGCTTAGTTTTTTGTTTTGTTATGTTTTGGTTTTTTTTAAAAAAATGGAGCTGAGGACCGAACCCAGGACCTTGCGCTTGCTAGGCAAGCACTCTATCACTGAGCTAAATCCCCAACCCCACTTTTGGGTTTCTTGCAAACTTGGGTTCTGAAGATGACAGACTTCCTTGTGTGTCAGTTTTCCCGTGTAGGAGCCCTGACCACTGCAGAGCTATCCCCACTGAACACTCACTGCCCACCCACCCCCCACCCCCGTGAGCTCTTGTGTGGAGCGCCTCCTACCAAACACTTCTCAGTAACACACCCTGTCACTGTTGTTCGTGGCTTTGATCAGTCTCGTGACCAACTAAGCATGATCTAGCCCGACAGATTCTTAAACAGTAGCTCAAGGGGGTGGGAGGAGGGAGGACAGGGAAATCTGTGGTTGATATGTAAAACGAATAGAAAATCTCTTAATAAAAAGAAAAGGGAAAAAAAGCTCAATTGCTCCTCTTGACCATGTGAAAAGTTTCAAGAGAACTTCATAGAAGGTCTAGTGGGAGTAAATGAATAAAGTTGAAAGTGGTAGGGAAGAGTGAAGCTAATTTTCTTTGTGTGTTTCCCAGGAGATACTCAACCTTCTTTGACTTCAGGTATTCTTTACGTCCGCTGATAGGAAGGGTTCATCCATGTCTCCTCATTCACTCTCTCTGGAAGAAAGGACGGCTTAGGGTTCCCACATTGTCTATGTGACTTGATTCATTATCAGTCACTTGGGTTCATTTCCTCTTCTTCATTGTTGAATAAAATATTATGGAGTTTCCCTACCCCCGTATGTATTTTTATTGTATCCAATGATTTCTTAGGCATATCTAACAGCTCTAACTTCCCCCCAATTTCCAAATCTCTTCCATCTGATTTTAATGGGCAGGTTTTTGGTTTTGGTTTTGTTTCAGACTGTAGCTATCTGCTGGCTAGGCCTTCCTTAGTCAGACAAGCTGTGTGTGCATTTCAAACTCCTTGAGTTTTACAGAACACAGATAGTCCTAAGCCACTCAGCAGAAGGCATAGATTAAGCCTTAGCAGAAGAATCTCAAATTTCACTGTTTCCTTGTTTTTACGTTTCTTCTGCTGTGTGATGCTACTGTTAGCCACTGAGTCACCAACTCCGTCCCTGTGTGACCCTGGCTTCCGTCTCCTAGGTGAAGGGCACCAGAGCAGATCAAGGGTTCAATTACAGAAGTGTTCCCCAGATCTCAGATACATATTGTTAAGTAGAAATGCCATGATTTTAAATCCAGCCCTATATTGTTTGGAAAGTTCAACAGTGGTATATAACATTTTAAGTCTCAGGTCACTATAATGGTGCAAGACTTACATGTGAGTCCTTTGGATGTCCTGCACCAATAGTTCATGATCTTCTAGAGAAAGCACCAAGACCTAGTGTATCATCGGTACTGAAATAACCTCCAGATGTTTTCATCATAATCACAGCCCATGGGGACACTGTGGCACTCATGAGAACAATGCAGCGGACAGAATCTTCAAACAAAGCAGACAGTGGATTTTGTTATGTGAGGACAGAAGAGAAGGGAGCACCAGGCAGAAGGCCAGGGGTAGCTTGCTCCAAGCACTGCTCTTGGTCCACTAGGGGATGCTAAATGTGTTCTTTCCAATCATCTCTCCTGCACATTTTCTGCTGTTGGGTACCCTTTCTATACGTCCTGCCTACAGTTCATCTAACAAAGTAACTGACGTACTCTATGACCAGCAAGAAAAAACAAGAACATGGAGATCTGTCAGAACAAATACAAAGGCATGAACAGGGTGAGGCATACCTATGACTGAGGTTGATCTATTGTCCTTTCAGAAGAGACAAAGCTAGACAATAGGGAAAACCAGCATTCCTAAGCCTATTATCCTAGTCTGTCTTTAATTATCTCCCTCTCCTTCCTCAAACCACATTCATAAATATTTAATAATGACCCACCCTCTCCCCTAATTCCAGCACCCGCATACCCTTGTGCCCCTTTATCCAATGATCCTGTTAGCTAAACTTACCCTGCAGCCTCCCACAAACTCACAGCTCTTCCCTGTTCCAAGCCCACCAGCAGATTTCTACCAGACCATGCATCTTAAAGATGCCCCTTCAATAACAGCTCCTGTCTATCAAACACCGACATTTGTCCCCATCAAAACTCCCCACACAATACTCAATGCAGTAGGTTCCCAACATATCTGTGAATCATTGCCCCAACTGTGTTAGCCACTAACAAACATGCTTTGGGTGTTACCCTCCATAGAGCTTTGACTTGTATCACCCCAATAAGCAGCTCCATTAAGTCACACAGGTTAGCTAGGACAGCCACTTCATTCACTGCTTCCGCTTGCCTTTCTTCTCTCCCCGGTCATCAGCTACATCCTAGGCCACCCAGCCTATTTCCCTGGCCCATCAGTAGGAGGATCAAGACTCTTTCTCTTCCCCCATCCAGCCCTGAATGTGGGGCTCCTTCCGCTCATGAGTGCCTGCTTAGGGTGACCCTACTTGATCCCTGTTACATTCCTCTGGGCTTGTCAAAGGTTTGCATTGTGTCCCTGAGTAGCTGGAGCATGCCATGAAGAGTGAGCACAGCCCAGTCCTAATCATGACAACCTCAGCCCCATGAAAGATGAATAATAACAACGGCTTCAGACCATCGTCCTAGAGAAGCCCACTGAGGACGTTTGTTTTGGAATAATGAATATGGAAATTTGGATTCCATAATAAACTGCAAGCAGTCTTTCAACTCACTCGTGCCGAAAATTCACACTCGCCTTTCCCATAACTTGTCACTTGTGTTTTTTATTGTTCGATATGTAAACAAGGCCGGGAAAGCCTTTGTTCCTTGATGCCTACTTAGATTTGCCCATTAATCCCAACCCCCCTCCCTTACCCACCAATGCATGCAGGATTACACAAAGCAAAAGTCATTAATTTTTATCTCTGACTATCTGTGGGGTTTTTAATGTGGCCTGGCTTGCTTATGCACCACCAATTACATGTCATAAGTGCTTGTAGATGCTGGAGCGGTATCATGGGCTGATGAATCACCGCCTCCTCCACTGATTAGTATGCAAGGGGCCCTGTTCCTCTCTGAGCAGCTGGCATGCCAATGAGGATCTGGCTCGGCCGGTCAAGGCATCTGGACATGAATTCAATATGGATTGCTTTAATTAAATGGCTAAGCGCACAAGATGCTAAGAAACAACTCCATCATTGAGGGGAAACTTGAAAATATAGTCGACACAAGCAAGCTGGGTAGAGAGGGTGGGGAAGGCTTTCATCTGCACCGCCCGCTCTACCTAAAACCCTGGGAACTCTGGGAGCTCTCCCTTGCAAAGTGCAACCACTTGCTAAAAGCAAGATGAATGGTGGAATCAGGGGGTGGAACACCTGAGTTGAAGCCAGTGCATCATCCTGAAATTTAGAAATCAAAACAGAAGAGCAAGACCTCCTTCTCTGCCCTTTGGGAAAGGGTTATTTAAATTATACACTCATTCAGAAATTCAATAAAGCTGACTTTAAGGAGGATGAAGACAAGGCAAACTGGCAAGGGAAGTCCAAGTTCACCTCTCCACAAAAGTTCTGGCAGAAAACAAACTAACGGGGGCATCCCAAACATGAGGAGGCCAGAGAGGTCTATCCATGTGCCAGTTCACCGTGGAAGAGCGGAAAGCCACATGGACTTGCACGCACCACTTGGGAAGGGCTTTTGCACACCTCACGAATATAAAGTATCTGTCAGATTGTGTTTGCTTTCAGCTTCTCTCTTGTTGATCTGTTTCAGTAAAGGAACAAATGTAATGTTTTCATACAAAATAGATAGTTCAGCATCACCCACATTTTACACTTATGAGCACTTACCTTTAATTCTGATGCAAGTCCCCTCTTATTTCCACATGATGTTGTGTGTATGTGGCTTGCCTGTGTTTCACCAAGTGGCAAATTGATGGACAACACTGTGGATTCAGGCATGTCTGAACTGTTATCCCGGGCTTTAAAATTTCTAGCCATATGGTCCAAACCCCTTTTCTGTATATCTAAAACAGAGATGAGAATAATACTAATATCACCAACCATTGATTTAACCAGAGCCAAATCATAGCATATACTGTAAAGTCTTTAAAATGATTGTTATTTTTGACTTCACAGATTGTGGTCACGAGTGGAATGCTCTTTTCCTGACAGAATATAGAGAATGCTGTTCTTGGAATTGGTAGCATTTACCTGCATACACTAGGAACCATGGAAGAAGACATTTAAAGTATGTCTCTGTATTCTCATGACATCTCCAGTTTGTTCTCCTGATCAAATACCTAGTACCATTCATTAATAACAATATGTACTAAAGATGGGCTATGTTTTCAGGGGATTTTTGTTTTTGTTTTTTCAGTGAATTGTTAAGAAGCCATTATTTAAGATACCCTGAACCACTCCAACTTTAAAATGTAGCATATGGAAGTGGTAAACCCAGATGGATGCTCTCCCTTACTATAATCAAGGAACCTACCTACCTACTATGTCTGTTCACCCTACCCCTGAACATTCCGTTCTCTGGGGTTCTATAAATCTATGGAGAACTGGAACATTCCATGCTGGCAAAGAACATCAGGTTCTAAGAGTCGGAGATAACAGAAAGAAAAAAAAAACTATCCATGTACACAAAACTCAGTTAAGCCACATCTGAAAAATATGTAGAATTGCCCTGGTTATCTGTGATGAAGACTCCATCCAAGACAGTTCAGCATCCAATGTGCCCACTCACTAGACTGAAGGCTGACTTAAAGGCAGTGTTCTTGAGCAGGAAGGCAAGACCCTTGTTGCATCTTGCTGTTCTGTCTTGACTCTTCAGGGAAGGGAAATCCAATCTAGATTCTCCTTGGATTATCATGAATTCTCCTGCTAGGTACCACCTTTGGAAGGAAACATGTTAGTATAAGTAACTGTCACAAGAGAATGGATGGGAGCCAGTTCTAGACCCAACCGTGGGTCATCATTGTTTTCAACATTGGAAGCCTATTCTTAGACCCAACCATGGGCCATCATTGTTTTTAAAAGAGCAGACCTGAAACTCCTTCTGAAATAGCTGGAGCAGAGCAGAGAAAGGCTGTTTGGTTGAAAAGACTCTGGGGAGGGAGAGAATGCATCTAAGGAAGACTTCACCTACCTGGTCTTCTGAGGTATCCAGTTGCTACAGTAGGAGTAGAACTCAACAGCAGAAACAGTCCACACGGGCCTGGAAACGAGCTGCAAGCCATAAGTTGCCTTTCCATTTTCCAAGGAGATGAGAGGAACACAGGGAGTACTCAGAACTGGGAGGGGGGCATATTACTAGAACATGGCTTTCAGAAAACAAAACAAACAAGCATCAGTTGAGCATCATGACCCAATAAAAGAAGCTAAGCCCTAACCCTTGCAGCATCAGGGAGAAATCTTGAGAGCAATGTCTGAAAAATTGGTTGCAAAATACTAAATATTCTATTTTGTAGCAGTTAGATAAGACCTCTGTCAGAGCCTTCATGGGGCAGTGTAACTCCCCTCCTCTCTGTGGGTGCTTAGAAGTACCACTGTAGCTCCTAAGAACCATAAACATAAATTAGACGCTCTCTAAGATGCCATGTGTGTTTGCTTTCCTGATTGATCAGCTGCAATCCAAATGAGAGCTGTAGCTTTAGTTTTTTGTTAATAACTCCATTGAGATAAAATGTGTATATCTCATCCACCATGAAATCTAACCAGTTAGTGTAAATTCAAGTGTTTACTCACAGAACTAGGCATCTAATATTAGAATCTGCACTGAGGATATTGTTATCATCCCAAAATAAAAACCCTATCCTTTAAAAAAAATATTTGTTTCTTTTATTTTGTGTGAATGGGTATTTTGTCTGCACTTATGTCTTTGTGTTGAGTGTCTGCAATACTCACAGAGGCCAGAAATAAGTGTCAGATCCCCTGAACTGGGAACTGAGCATGCTGGGAACTAAACCTGGGTCCTCTATAAGACTTGACAAGTACTCTTAACTGCTTGGCCATCTCTGCAGCCCCTAAACACCATTCTCACTGGTGGTCACTCCCCACTGTTCTCTTCTCCTAGCCTATGGCAGTTAGTTTTATACATGCTTTCTCTGTTCTGAACATTTCCTGTAGGTGAAATCAAACATAATTTTGTGTGTGTGTGTGTGTTGGCTTCTTTCACTTAACATGATTTTAAGGCTCAGCTGTGTCTAAGCATGTATCAGGAGTTCATTAATTCATAACTACAAGACCAAACCTCTCACCAAACCTCCAATGGTTCTTCTACAGCCTTGAAGAACAAACGTCAACTTCTTAACATAATGATGAGACTTTTACAATGTGGTTCTGGGACACCTCTTCAGCACCCTCTGCCCTAGTTTGTGGTGTTGGAGTAAATAGCTAATTCTAGGGCATAGGCACTTATGTCTGCATTGGCCTTCTGCCTACACTCCCCACATTGTTTCCAGGAAAATCCCTTCTCATCTTCTCATGTCCTTTGCAGATGTCCTTTCCCTTCTGAATGGCTTCTCTGGGTCTCTAGGGTACCTAGTTCATATTTTCCTTTTCATGATTGTTTGTATAATATGTATCTGTGTACTTATGTTTTTGAATTCGTGTGGACACACATACACATGTATGCCCATGAATGTGGAGGTCCAAGGTTAATATCAAAAATCATTCTCAATCTCTTTTCCACCTTTTTTATTGATACAAAGACTCTCAATCAAATCCAGAGCTGGTAGATATAAGTAGTCTTACTAGCTAGCTTGCTCTGGGGATTCTCTGTCCCCACCTTCTTGGGTTTGAATTACAGGTGAGCTATTGCACCCACCAGACAATTTAAGGTTACTATGGCTCCAAACTCCATTCTTCATGCTTATGGGGTAATCATTTTAACTGCTATGTTAAAATGCTGAGCCATCTCCCCAGCTCCTAGGAATTTTTAAAGTATCTTATTTATTTATTATTTATTTTATGTATATAGATGTTTGGTCTGCATGTATCTCTATGCACCATGTGAATGCATTCTGCCCAGGGAGGCCAGAGGAGGTTGGCAGATTGCCTGGGACTGGAATTACAGATGATTGTGAACTACCATGTGATTCTGGGAATTGAACCTGGGTCCTCTGAAAGAGAAGCCAGTCTCTTAATTGCTGAGCCATCTCTCCAGCCCTCTAGATTACATTTTAGTTAGAGTCATTATCTTACCAGGCCATGGCTGTTTGTTTGCACAACTGTCTCTGCATTTCCCACAACACATTTTAAGCAATTTTAATAAATAGCATTTCTAAGTACCCAGAACCTAACACCATGTTTATAACATAGTAAATGCCCATAAATGTTTATTGGATTTATAAATTAACAAGTGTGAAATATATGATATCAGATTACTGATCCATTGCTCCCCATCCCTGTGACACCATCCTAGACTGAAATATCAAGTAGCCATTTGCCTGGCTTACTCCTGAGCCCCATGTTGGGATTTTTTTGTTTTGTTTGTTTTCTTCCTTTCCATAACTCATTCTCTCCCAGCAGCCAGAGAAGTTGGAAAAGAGACAAATGAGACATATTATATATGAAAAATATTTGCAAATTCCAAAGGCAGTGTATACACTTGAGATTTTTAATTATTTAACTTTAAGTCTTTCTGGATCTGACTTTTGGAATATAAGCAATCAAAAGAAGACTATACATGTCCCTTGTGTTGACCTGAAGCACTCTAGGATATCTACAAAACTTGGGCTTAAAACTATGGGCCACATGACTGTTCTAAGTCAGGGCCCACACTCAGGACCCTTCTATTCTCCAGGGTATCTGCTTCAGAAATTCTGCAGTTCCTGCTAGCAGATATGAAATCAGAGGTTTCGGCCTCACTGAGTTCCACACCTCCTGAAGCCTCACTGAATGTAAGGTTGACAATGGGCTGGTGTCACACCCATCCTCAAATCAGTGAGCGTTTCCTTCACTGCCTTCTCCTGTCTCTTCTTCCATGCCATCTGAAAGCTCATAGGCTCACTCTCTGATGATTTTCCTGTGTAGAAACTACCGTGTAATTTCCTTGGACAATTTTCCACAAAACTGACATCATTCTTCTGGTCCAAATTCTGACCTCTCCCCATAACAAACACCATGAATATAATTATGGAATTGCCAGTCTGGCTGCAGTTTTGGTTCCTTAAGGGAGAAACTGATGAAGTCCAACTACTTCTCTGCTGCCTATTTTGAGGTTCTATCTTCTGCCTGGAGGGAGTGTTCTTGCTTTGTTTTTCCTTCTGACAGCTCATTTTCTATACACACAAGCCCCACTGATCCTTAGAAACAACTCGATCGATCCCATCCCGTTCATTCCTTACAGTCTAGCAGTATTGCCTGGTAGTATGTAAACTGAGTCCAGATTCCTGGCCTGTAGCCTCTGTGCAATTTGTCATTGTCCTGCTCTCTACTTCATCTTCGTCTTTATTTCCAGCCCAAGCTAATCAAAGACTTCATCCAGTCATTCCACCAGCCTTGAGTCTTCCTTTGCTTCCAGACTTTCCATCAGTTCCCATGCCTTCTCCCATGCCCTCGACTCAGCGAGCTTGTTTCTGCCAGCGACCCTGAAGGATCATGTGTTGGTATGGGCACACAAGGTGGTATCATTGTAACAAGAAAATCTGACAATGAGTTAACAGGAAATAAAGCTTTACCTCTTCTGTTATTTTACTTTTTTTTTTGGAACTGTTTATTTACTATTAGTTTTTGGAACAAAATGCCACAGCATAGGAAGCTTAGACAGAAGAAGTCTGTTTCTTCACAGCTCTGGAGGCTGGAGTCCAGTGTCAGGATGTCACCAGGTTTAGGTTCTCCTAAGACCCAGCTCCTCAGTTTACAGGCGGCCATCCCACCTGAGTCCTTGTGTGGTCTTTTTCCAAGTGTGCACATCCATGCTATCTATCTGGGTGTCTATGTTTCCTCTTTTTATAGGGACATTTTTTAAATTAAAAAAATGTTTGTTTCTTAAAAATTCTGTCTCCAAATATAATCACATTCTGAGGTTTGGGGATAAGGGTTCAATAACTGAGTTGAGGAGAGGGATGTGGTTCAGTCCATAGCATCTCTCTCACTCAGGGTCTTCTGAGGCTCCAAGCAATTCCTTTTGGTCATTTTCTTCCATGCTGAGCAATTCTTGCTCCTAGGATTTCTGCATAAGCACACCTCCATTGTTGCCACATCAGGGTTAGAGAACTCAGGACGGTCCACGAAAAACTAAATGTTCAGCCCACATGTGACATGGATCACCCATTGCTCATTTCCTTAGGAAAGGCAAATTGCCAGTCATATCTTAATTCAATGTATGTAGAAAATACAGCTCTTAAGCATCTAGATGTAGGAGAAAAATTTTCTTCAAGGTGGCAGACTAAGGCTCTCATGGAATGATGCTGTGACACTCAGAGGACCTTTATTTGTCCAACTCTTGACTCTAGATAAGTTCATTATCCTTGCTAGCTGCAGGTGTCTTTTATTAAATGAATGACGTCATTTAGGACTCATTGCCCAACTTATTGACATTTCCACCCAAAACTTGGACTTTCTAAATTTTCTCTGGCTTTAGAGGTAAGAGATGTCCCCTCCTCTTTCTACCCTTTTATTTTCTAGCTCCTTGTATCATCGCTTCCTTCCTTTCATTGTTATACCAGAGATATGCGGCCCTAAGCTGGAGAATTCTGTTACTGGCTTTACCATTTACTCAAACGTCCACCCTGACTGCTTCTGCTTCTGCATTTCCTTTTCCTGCCTTGCCTTCCGCTCCCTTGTCCTGCTGAATGATAACATCAGCTACTTCTGTACTCCTTCACTCCTTGAAAAGCTTTAGGGATCCCCACTCTTGGTTTGCTTCACGCTATCTAACAATCCTTCACGGCAGATTCTCTGGAATGAAATTGGAAGTGCTAACCAAGTGGTTTCCCTTCATGTTCTATAAGCAAGGTTGGGGCCTCTTCCCTCTACTCTCTTTTTCACGCTGTACACTCACCACCAGTACCACCATCACTAAGAAAGCCCTTTCCCGCCCCTCATGGTATGTCCTGGTTCCTCCAGATCCTATAAAAATACTATTCTTTCCATTACCTTACTCTGGCCATCATGGCAATCAGCTACTGTGACTACTCTCCTTCTGATCCTAGGACATCGAGACTCTGGGTTGGTACAATATATTAGAGAAGGGCTAGAGAGTCAGTATTTCAAGTGAGCTGTGTAATCTGTCTTCCAACTAGTCATTCCACATGTCCCAGTGTCCTACAACTTTTTGTTATAGGAAGAAAGCATTCATATATAGGGGTTAGCAAAAACAAATAGCTGTGTTTCAATAAAACTTTCTTTACAAAAAACAACCACCAGTCTACTTTGGGCCCACAGACTTATGGTTCATCAACCTCTGATTTAAATGATTTGGAGACCTTGTCTCCTGAATTACTTTTCAGTTATAACTTTCTTATTTTCCAACTAAATTGCAAACTGCCTAGCAGGAAAAATTCTTCTTTTGTAGTTCTCAGTGTCCTAAAATACACTTAGTGAGATTCTATGAATATGAATAGGTGTTCAGCAAAGGGATAGGCTCATATTCGGACATGCTTTTTTATGGTCTGTATGACTTGACTATAAAATGTCTCCAAAGTTCATGTTTTAAATGCATTTTTTAGGAGGTCATGGGCACTTCAGGAAATAGAGCCTCACTGGAGGAAGTACATTAATGGGATGGATCCTTAGTTGTCTATTATCTTGGCATTTCCTGTTACTCTCTTAGTGTTCTGTTGGGCATGAAGTGAAAGGCTCTCTCTCCTCTGCTACTCACCCCTGTTGCCATGATGTGCATGGGGCCAAGCAACCCTGGACTGAACTCTCTAAAACCATAATTCCAAATAAATCCTCCTCCTGTGACTTGTTTCTATCAGGCATGTTGTCGCAGTGATGTGAGAGTAACTTGCACGTGGTCTGTGAAGCTGGATGCTGGGTAGCTGGAGCTATCAGCATGAGCCTAGGCATATGAGCAGTTCAGGGTTTCCTATTTTGGCTTGTCCTAAGAAGTAAATCCAAGGTCCAAAGCTGTTGGAAAGGACTGGAGTGTCAAAGCAACTCTGCACCTACCATAGGGGACAATCCTGTGCTTGCTCTACAGCGATAACCGAACACACTTTCCCTAAATTTCTGTCCAGAATCCCATATCATAAGGAAGCATCTTTCTGTCACCATCCTATCTGTCTAATAGGACCATACTCTGTAATACAACCCATGACTCTCTTGTTCTCTTATGGCCCTTTTAAATTGGAGAGTTTATTTTAACCAAGCTGCCTTACCTAAAAAGTGTATAAAATGTATCCTAAGCTGTAAAAACTACTCATGGGGCTTCTTGTACCTTCTGTCTTATCAGGTGATTCTGTCTGCCCCATTTCTGTATTATATCTGCCAGGCTGGTGGACCAGGCAGGCAAGGACACACTCCTGCTCTGTTTGTGGCCTGTTTGTAGGGCTCATGGTGCCTGCTTATCTCGTGAAGTCAGATCGAGCAGGGGGAGGCACATGAACTGTGAGGGCTGAACTCTGATGCCTTCTCATTGGGAAATCATGAGTTTTATTTGAATCCTCTACCTCTGAGATTTTTATATGCTTAACGATACTACACACTTTGTAGTTATCTTGGTCCTCAGGAGAGAACATGAGTGTGGCTGCTGTGGAAAGTTGACAGTTATCTGCTCTGTCTCTCTCATGCTCTATTTCTGTCTCTCTGTCTCTGTCTGTCTGTTTCTCTATCTGTTCCTGGTATCTATCTATCTATCTATCCATCCATCCATCCATCCATCCATCCATCCATCCATCCATCCATCTGGAGTTTACCATACTTAGAAGAAGTTTTCTTGTCATTTGAGGGAGAGAGATAAAGCTGTATTTTGTCAGTACTCAAAACGTAAAACAAAAGAAAACTCATTTAGGGGAAAAAAGAGGGAAGTTGAACTCTATCCCAGGCCTACTTTTGGGCAGAATCTAGGGAAGCAGGTTCTATAATAGGTACAACTGAGCTATGTCCTTCCCTTGATTCTTCTAAAATGGTCCAGATTATGCCTTCATTATCATTGAAGTCACAATTTAAAAAAATAAATAAATAACAGCATTGCTTGCCATGGATTGGCTGGGTCCACAAGGAATGACAATAATTAATAAAATATTTATGCCTTGGATTAAATAGCTGTCCTTTCTACTGTTACCACAGTCTCCTAACAATCCAAGGAGGTGAATTAATTCGAATTACCTGATCCTGTGCCTCAACTTTTCAAATCAGAAAACTGACACTCATGAGGTGACTCAACTAGCCAGGGACAGAGTCATCTTTGCTCTAAGTTCAAGCTCTTACTTAATCTTGAGCTTCCCTGGCTCCTTCACACTCAGATTGGTTTATAGAGTCATTAAAAGAAAGCCAGAGCCTTTTATAGATCCCTACCAATGTCGAGAAGCAATGCTTTGAGCCTGTGACTCAGAAGAAATGGCGAGTTAGGAGCAGAAGGAATCTGGACACCACTTCCAGATTGCCTCACCATCCTAACACTTCTTCAGCCCTTCGGGGGGTCTCAGGGCCCTCTGCCCTTCTTCTTTGTCAGGACAGCTGAAACACCATTTCCAAGTATCCAGAGCATTGGTGCCAAGTAGGAAAGTCAACCATGGATGTCAAATTGAACACCCTGACTTCATAGGCAGCTGCCAACAAAATACCTGGAGATGCCAGACTCATTTTCTGCCATGTTTTCTAACTTGGGGACATGTGACTTAGAAGGGCTTCCCTTCAAGTTATGTTAATATGATAATCAAGTAAAGTACAGCCAGCCATGGAAAGATAGGAAGGGGAACTCAGAATGAATTGGAGGGGAAAGGGAACTCCAGCAGTTTAAGCATCCCATAGATGGTTTGTGACATTGGTATTGCTACAGGAAGATATAGCCCTGTAATTCCTACGTGCCTCTTATGTATATTGTAGCAGTGCTTGCTAAATGCTGGGAAGTGTGGCAGCATGGGTAGCAGGAAAGGCTATTGGGATATATCCACAGAATTATCACCACCCTTTCAACGTCAGTAGGAGAAAAAATTGTCACTGTGTTCAAGAGAACATGAATCCAGATTTCCAAAGGAAATGCTCCCTGCCAGCTCTTGTGTGATAAGATGTAGATGTGCAGCTGTCAACAGACTTTTGTATTTAATAAATAAATGCTGTGTAATTTGCCACCCTTGTTGTTATGAGAGTGTTTTATTTAAGTGGCAATCCCGCCGCTGTTCGCTACAGCAGCCTATGGGTTGGGTGGGTTTAGTTTACCGTGGATGTTGCTACAACCAAGGTATATAGCAGGCTCATTTGGAACATGTTTTTTAAATAAGGGGTCATTAGCCTGATGGGCCAATTTGGACAGTGAATTCTGTAGCAAAGCAAACTCATTGTCCATCTTCTGAATCCCAGGCCCTCGATTGAGATACAGAGCTGAGGATCTTTCTTTTCATGGTTATTGTATCCCTGTGATTTCCCCCCAGACCTCCAACCTTTCCCTCCTCCTCTCTGACTCCCTCATTTGTACTGGATGCTAGTCTCTGTCCAGCGCCTCTCTGGAGATAAAGACTTGCTTTAGCATACAGCACACTCTCCTTAATGCAACCGAGTTCACTCTCATCATTTTAATAGTGGACCTAAGGTATGTTGCCATGTGAACAAGCCATCATGTCACCATAGCAACCAGCCAGATTGCAGCACACCAGTCTAAGGACTGGACCTTTCCCCCCCCTCCTCTCTCTGTGTCTCTCTGTCTCTCTCGCTCTCTCTCTTTTCCTTGCCTGGGCTCTTTCTTTTGTTAAATTTGCTGAAGTGCTCACAATTCAGCCTGCTTTTTCAAGCGGGGTTCCGTTTAAACCTATAAATTGTTGTATAAACAGAGAGGCCAGCGTGGCACTAGGTTTCATTTCAAAGATGACTTGATGAGGACTTTGAATGTGGGGCCCACCCCCACTCTCTGCCATGCCTTACAGTTTGATCAAAAAAGAGACGATCACACATATTGGTGGCATTTGGACTTAACCCACCCTCCGCCCCTGAGTTTCTTCTTAGTTTTCCCCAGCGGGACACATGACTCTCCCATCCAGGCCTGGTGACCACAGCTAGCCCTTGACGCTGCTCAGAAGCCCTTGACAGTTCCCGAGCTCTGTAGGACCTGAATTAGACCCAATTAAAGATGTGGGTTTCTCCTTTCCCATTCCCTATTGCCAAGTAACCCGTGCCGGTTCTCATTCCCACCTCGTGGGGAGAGCAGGGATGTTGAAAGGACAGATGATAAAGGGACATGTATCACATCTGCCTGCCCATATTCATCAATTTTGCTTGGCCTTTGATGCCCCTAACCTTCTCATCTTTGTTCGGGGAAGCAGAAAGCATCATTCTTCCAGGCTCTCACATCTTTTCCCATCTGATTCCCTGCTCACTTGCACATGGTACATCTATTACGTGCTCCAGTCCTGGCGTACCCCTCGTCCCCACCCTCTGAAACTCCCTTGCCTTTTCAGCTCCTGGCCCTGCCACGCGTTGACTGCTGAGTGCCCTGACGAGTATGTTGCCAAGCCAAGCTGTGTGTGGGCCCCACTGCAGCCTCAGCTGCAGGCAAGCGCTGGGTGGGGTGAACTGCCCTCCACGGCAAGAAGGACCAGTTCGGCTCAGCTCGGTGCATAAAATTACAGCAAACAAGCTTCAAATAACGAAGGACACTTTCATAATTGATTTATGCAGGCCGCTGAAACTTCTATTACCTTTTGTTTAGCTCAGGGGGCCTGACTCCACGCAATCCATTGCTGAAACTAATTACAAGATATAATTAAACTGTGACACAAAGATATTATACCGTTAGTTTACTAATGACACCGCGAAGCTGAACCACCAGCACAGGACAGTGATTACGCTTCATTTATTATTTATCCTTTTGCTAAATGAGACGCTGACATTTTCAAAAATTACTTTGAGGTTTCTTAATTGTCGGCAGCAGGATGGACGAGGAGGAGTTCGCCTTCCTCTTAGTTACTTATCCAAACCTCAAAAGCATTATTAGCCAAAAGAGAGAGAGAGAGAGAGAGAGAGAGAGAGAGAGAGAGAGAGAGAGAGAGAAAGAGAGAGAGAATATGAGAATATCAAAAGGTGGGAGGGAAGCAAAACCAGTCACCCAATAGTAATAAGAAAAGCTTAATTGCATCTTCGGACATTTTTGAATTCTTACCAACAGTGTTCAGCAATGGATGGGACAGCTGCCCAAGGGTTTAGGTCCAAGGGAGAGGTGCTGTGTCATAAGACTAAAGGTGACTCATTCTACACTCTGGACAAGTGCTGGTATCCATGGAGATGTTTCAGAAGGGACTGAGCCATGAGGGCTGAGAGGATGCTGACCCCACAGTTCCCGCTTTTCCCAGAAGCCTGTTCCAGCCAGCAGAAGGCAGAGCACACTCTGATAGTACAACATGATTGGTTAATCTTGCCACTTTCCTCAAATGCATTACTGCTTAGCATTCCCAACATGGAAACTTCAGCATATAAGACCCATTGAGTCTACTTATGGGAAGGATTACGGTTAATATGTGCCTCTCATTTGACCTGTTTAAAACACCTTCCACAGCTAGAAGGGCGGGCTCCTTGGGAGGACTCACATGCTCCCAGTGGCTGCCTCTCCTTCCTGACTTCCTCCTCTCCTTAATTGTCAATATTGCTCAGTCGTGCAGCAGCAAAGGTTTTAGGGGGAGAGGAAAAAAAAAAAAAACCAGGAGTGGGAATTCCTCCCATCGGCTACCAGGCCTGAGCTTCTCTGGGTCCATTTATTTACTATCCCTCCATTTCCATGCAGGAGCCCTGCTTTATTACCCCCTCATTTATCACATTCTTGGAACAATAAAAGATTAATTCACTTGCCGCCATTTGATGAGTTTTTGATGCTACAAAGGCGTGTGCGCACGAGTGGTTCTCCTTGGGGCTCATCTGGGTCAGGCATCCTACAAGGTACCACTGGCCCCGGATGGCCACTAACCTCTCTGTAACCCCAGCGGTGATGCAATCACAGCAAACGCCGGGTCGGCTTGAGACAGGGTTTAATTTCTTCAGAGTATAATGGCATCCGGCATCTATAATTATGCTATTTTCTCTCCTGTGCTGATTAAATACGATCTACCCAGAGAGCTAAATGATGAATATTTGAGTGGAGTGTGTTGAGCCAATAGCTGGTAAAAATAGCCACAATAAATAAACTTGGATGGGGGGGAGGGGCTCAGCAATGGCTATGGCTCTGCCAGGTGACATTAGCAGGTACAACTGGAAAGAATACAAGATTAATACTGGAGCCAGACATTACCCCTCCTCACTGCAAGCTCCCGTTTAAAGGAAAGGCAAGGATGAAAACTCAAAATCTCAGCTTGAAAACAGAGTGGTCCTTATTCAGCCATACTCTGCCTGTATGATATCTTGGCTGGGTGTTATTTCCAGAGCCACCTCTCCTCCCCATGTGTAGCTTAGCTTTTGGCTGAGAAATTAAATTCAGCATCATTCCTGCTCTCCGTGTGTGTGTGTGTGTGTGTGTGTGTGTGTGTGTGTGTGTGTGTGTCCATCCTTATCTTCTACCCTGCTTAAATCAAGGTCTCTTTGTTGTGGGCTTCTGCAGGCAGCAGTCTAATGGACCTCCATGGTTCTGAGGGTTCCTCAGCCTCCCCTCTCTCCCACTGTTGAAACTGGGGTTACAGACACAGTACTGCTGCCAGCTTTACTTTGGTTCTGGGGATTCAAACTGGGGCCGTCACACTTGCCTGGCAAGCGCTTTACCCAATATCTGGCTCCCCTGCCATCTCTCATGTTTAGCAGGGGGAGAAGAGACCAGAGTAGTCTCAGTGTTCTTTGGTTGCATCGCCAAGGCCCATTTTATGAAAGGACCAAGAACATGATTCAAACCAGTCTGAAGGACACCCTTGCTGTCACTTCTGCCCTCTGAGCCAGGCACCACACCAAACTTGATGAATGGTGGGCAGCAGTTCCTCTGTCCATCTCTGATAATATTTGTGCAGAACGACACTTCCTTGTTTGTTTCCGCCAACTGGTAACCAGTGTGCTGTGGGTGTGGAGGCCTGAGCATGACAAGCGGAGGCAAGGAGCTGAGGAAAAGTGAACAGTTCATGAGTAAGATATGGAAGTCACCAAAGCCAAATGGGAGTGGAGAATCTCTAACGGGTATATGCAAAGACCACTCTTCCCAGGCACATGGGAGAGAGAGTCTTGGTAGCAGAGGTCTGAAACTGTCGCAAGCGCACTGAACAGCGAGGTTGAATGACAGAGATTACATTAAGCACATGAAGTAAGAAAACAAATAGGTCATCGTGGGCTGGAGAAACCGAGCAGACAGACCTAATGGAGACATGACCTTCCAGGGGTGACTAAATCTCCAGAGAGAAGCCTTGCCTGTATTAAAGGTTCACAAGGCTGAGTGGCTCATTAGACCGTCTATGATTGGGAAGTTTTGGAATGCCAAAGGTCTGGAGGCAGATATTCTTGGGTAACCCTTACAGTTCCCTGTATTAGTCAAGGATCTCTAGAGAAATAGGACTGACTGGTGTGCGCGTGCGCGTGCGCGCGCGCGCGCGTGCGTGCGTGCGTGCGTGTGTGTGTGTGTGTGTGTGTGTGTGTGTGTGTGTGTGTGTTGTTAGATTGATTTTCATGATATGGTCTGGATAGCCTGGCAACGTCATCTTCACTCTGGACAGGCCAAGAACCCAGTAGCTGCTCCATCTGTGAGGCTGGATGCCTCAGCAGTCCCAATGTGGTGCTGAAGGCCTAGAGGATTCCTGGAGAGCAGCTGGTCTGCAGTCCATGTAGGAAGCCTAAAGAAGCTAGAAGCAGTGAGGGACTATAGCAGCGGGGGCAACAGTGGGGTGGATGAACTTGTCAGCTGGGAGACAATGACGTAAAAAGCAAAGGCTCTTCCCATGCTCCTCTTCATGCCTCGGCTGCCACTCAAAGGTGCTGCTCACAAGTAAGGTGGATCTTCCCATTTGGAAGAACCTGAGTAAGAAATCCACCATAGGTGTGTCCAGTGCCTGATCTCTTGGGTGATTCCAGATTCGGTCAAGGAGACAACCAAGATAAGCCATCACACTCCCTCAATACTCATTCTTTGCCCACCTTTTGTATAGTCTAACATTCTTTCAATTAAAATTTGGGAGATGTACTAACAGGCCAAGAGGTTCCACAAACCTGTGGACATACATGTGCACATACACTCATGCCGGCACGCAATACACAAGTAAAAATAAAATTAATTCTCCTTTTTAAAAAAGGAAGGAACAATTTTGCAAAGAAAATTACCCCTTCGATGCAAGACCTGCTGTCTTTGGTAGACTATTTTGGAACCTCATGCTTCTGGAATTTCTTGGCCCTTGGCATTCACCTTCTTAGTGACAAAACGCTGAAGAAGAGAAGAATCAGAGAAAGCTCCTCACAAGGAACTGGTTAGGGTAGAGCAGCTGCTGGCAACCCTCGCTGGAGGTCAGGTGGGCCTAGACCAAGCCAGGGATGCAGACAGAGGACAGGATCGCAGATGAAACAGTGTCTCACTTATCCTTGACTTTGAAGCTGGCTGCACATCTTTAGTGGTAGCACCTTCCTTCTTGCAACCCCCTGGGGGTTAAGCAAATGGATTTAAAAGCTTTTCATATACTGAACTATAAACAGGAAGTGAGTGGGCAATAACACCTCCGAGGGAAATATTCTTTGAGCATATGTTAATGCACACAAAGAAAACACTGTTTCCTTAGCACTCTGCCTCTGGTAGGCATTTTGCTCTCTTCCTCTCTTTCGCTAACTGTGTTGTTTTCTTTCTTTGCTGCTGAAGCCTCCTACAATAAAGCCATTGTGTTTGTGTTTGAGGCTGGGGCCTTTTCCCCCATACCTGGAACTGCGGCATGTTTTTGTGCTGCTTTTTTATCTGTGTTGTTGTTCTGTTTGGAAATTGTGTGAAAGACGAACCACCAAAAGAGAAGATTCTTTGGATGGGCCAGATAGCGGTATTCACGGAAGTCAGGCAGGCAAAGGGGAAATGAATGGACTATCAAGAGGCTTTTCCCCACCTGTGAAAGGGCTGGTAGACTCCAAGGCAGGAACTTTACCATAGGAACTGCTGAAATCAGGGCAAGACTTCAAAGGTTTGGAAAAATAACTATGCATAGGCTTTGGGTTTTTTTGTTTTGTTTTTTTTTTAACCCAGCAGGAAAAGCCAAGGAGAAATTCCATGATGTTGAATTACTTTAAACATTCTGTATTTGAAGACCAACTTACCCCGTGAGGGCCAAGGGCAGGGTGGCAAGAGAACTGCCTCTCACTTATGGAAAGTGAAGCGTGTTCTGTGAATTCCTCAACCAACTAGGACAATGCCTACAATTAGGCAAGGCATTGGGTCTCATGGCTTTGATCTGTCACCTATTTAGAAATGGTCCACAGTAACTCTATGCGAGGAATATGTGACCATTTAGCAAAGGCTGGAGCCAGAGATGTTAGATCACTGTTAGTTCACTAATGTTAGATCATCTAGACTCTAAAACAAGCATCATTTGGGAGACCAAGACCTCCACAGACCATCTTTGAGGATAATCCTAGAAAACAGCCAACTGCCCATTCAGAACCCTACCATTTACCAATTGCATGGCTTTAAGCAAGTCACTAGGCATCTCTGAGTCTCATTTTTATTATATTTAAAATGGGGTCATAGTCACACCTGATTGTAGTACCCAAGGTTCTTCAGGAAAGCAAAAATCAGAGGTTATGTAAAGACCAAGTAGCAAGGAACACATTTAGTTCAAGGATCTAGTGCATGTAATTACAGAGGTAGTCACATAAGTTCCAAATCTACAGTTAAGGTCAACAGGCCTAAAAATCTCAGTGTAGCCAATCGTGCAAGCAAAGACCCCAGGCAGCCTGCTGGAAGAGTCCCTCCTGTTCATGGAGGTCAGTCAGCCTATTCTACTTAGACCTACGGCTGAGAAAGGTCCACCCACCTGGGGAAGCTTCCTCAGCTCACCAACTAAAATGTTGGTTCCCATCTGGAATCTACTCCTACTAACACATGAATTTAGTCACCATCCTACATGATTACATAGGGGGCCTGACTTGTATGTGGACTACACAAGTGTTATGCCATCACTTTGACTGTGAAAAGGAAAGAAATGACACTGTGATTGGTGCCACTGTGGAGTCTCCTCAGCGCAGGTTTCAAACCCCAGCTCCACCACTCGCTAGCTAACCTTGATCAAGGCCTCCAGCCTCCTCATGTCTGTATTCCTCCATCTATAAAATAGGAGAAAAGAAAAAGAGTGTTGAGCTCATTGGCATGTGGAGGAAGAGGCAGGGTGGGGAGAATGAATGTATGTGTACATGTTTGGGAGTGTGCATGTGTGCAGAGACCAGAGCTTGACAATGGTTGTCTTCCTCAATCATTCTCTACCTTCTTTTTTGGAACAAGGGTCTCTTCTTGAACCTTTAACTCATCAATTCAGCTAATTAGTCTGGCCAATAAGCTAGAGGGATTCTCTGGTTTCCATCTCCCCACACTGAAGTTAAAGGCATGCCCCTTATCATGTAGCTTTTACATGAGTGCTGGGGATCCTAACTTGGGTCCTCACACTTGCACAGTAAGTACTTTAGCCATCTCCCCAACCACTGTAGGTGTAACATTTTAAACTGTGTTTCCCCTACATGTGGTAACACACAAGTATAACCATAGTGGTGCTGGTGACAAGGAGGAGTGGGGAGGAATGCTGGTATTATCAGCATTACAAAAGATTTGATACAATATTGGTCCTGGGCAAAGTTGTCTACATCTTCTTACCTGTAAAATGGGGGTGAAAGTATGGCATTTGGAATTTCTAAAAAATTATCTGTGTATTGTATGGGTGTACGTGCACATGCCACAGTATGCATGTGGGTGTCAGAGGACACCTTTCAGTCAGTTCTCTTCCTCTACCATGTTTACCCCAGGTTTCAAACTCAGGTCATCAGCGTTGGCATGAAGTGCCTTTACCAACTGAGCCAACTCTCTGGTTCCATATTTGGAATTTTGGGGAGGTTTTGTTGTTGCTGCTGCTTTGGTTTGGTTTGGTGTGGTTTGGTTTGGTTTGGTTTGGTTTTTCAAGACAGAGTTTATCTGTGTAACAACTCTGGCTGTCCTGGAACTCGCTCTGTAGACCAGGCTGGCCTCGAACTCACAGAGATCCACCTGTCTCTGGCTCCTGAGTGCTGGGCATATTTGGAATTTTATCCGATGCATAATGTTATGGCAATCTTTGCGACTAACATGATGGGGAAATGGTGATTGTCATTTTCATCAGAATTAGAGAATCAGATAGATTTGCTAACTCTTGACTTGGGGCAAGTATCTCCATTTCTCCTCCTCCATTTCTACACTTTTCTCATCTGGAAAATGGAATGTCTGTAGAAGAGCAACTTCTCTTAATTAGCTGTAAGGAGCAGTTTGGAGCTGTGGAGAACTCAACATCATCCCTGGTCCTCAGACCATATCAGTACATGTTGGCACTCTACACCAGTTCCGGCATGGAACACTGGGCACTGAGCATGCATCAGGGTCATAGCAACACTGTTCTCTTGTTTGCTCATCCTCTGTCCTCTCTATACCAACCCTGACACTCTGGCATCAAGTCTGTAAGAGACACCATTTGCTGCCCAAGTCAGCCATCCTATCTTGAACAACTCTTAGATGTCAGCAAGTTTTCTCCTCGTATTGGAAAATTATGTGTAAGGAGATAGGCTATTGACTGTCATCAGTCATCAGTGCTAGCTCTGTGGTCTGGGCTCCTGGAGAGCACATTTGTCCCTCTCCCACATGACAGCCTTCCAAATATTTGAAGACAGCTCTCATGTCTCTCCTAAGCATTTTTTCTCATCAGACTAAACATCTCTAGGTCCTTCACCCTTTTGTCATACAACTCATGCAACACAATTCCCAAAGCCCTCACCATCTGGGTGGTTCCCATCTGGACTGACTCCAAGTTTTCATCATGGTCCTCTTAAACTATGTCATAAAGAACTGTGTTCAGCAGTCCAGATGGACAAATTAGGTCTACTCCATCCTAGGACAGTGTTTTATTAAGATAACCTAAGCTTGTGCTCGCTCTCTCTCTCTCTCTCTCTCTCTCTCTCTCTCTCTCTCTCTCTCGTGTGTGTGTGTGTGTGTGTGTGTGTGTGTGTGTGTTGCTTAAAATTGAACGTAAGGCCGTGTACTTGCTAGAAAACCCCTCCACTGCTTACCTATACCCCTACCCTATAGTAACTCTTTTAGCAATCTTATCAGGCCTCTTTTGTTTAATTTCTGGCTTTAATCAACTCATGTCCTTCATGAATTAATTGGTCCTAAGCAAAACCAATCTCCTCCTGCCTCTGACAGTTGAAGCATCACACCTATGTTTATAAGTCTCTTAGTCAACTTCTTCTTGAGTTGGGCCTGTGTTTTAAACCATTCAGACATTGGGGGAGGGGGGATTTGAATCTTAATTCATGCTTATTGTAAGATCTTTGGAAATATAAAAATGATGAAGAGATATGATGCATATTAGCATTTTGGAAGCATCCTCCCAGCTTGTTCTTTGGTTGTGTGTAGATGTGGCAAGTATGTGAATGTTTGACTATGAGGAAAAAATCATGACTACATTATATATAGTTTGAATCTTTTTCACTTAACATTATTCTGTGGGCAGTTCCCTCCATCTTTACGTTATAGCAGGTAACTGTGAAGGGCCTCCTATGGGCATGTAATATGGGTGATGTGCTTAACAGTCTTCTCTTCTTGGGAGCAAAAATTGTTTCTAAAATTTGCTGTCGTGAAGAATTTTTTAATAGGCACCTCTGTGTGCATCTGAGCCTGCCACCCTTGGCACTCTGGCATTTGGGAATAAATTCTTCTTCGCTGTGGGGCTGGACTGCACAGTACAGGATATTAAGCAGCACCACAAAGATGCTCACTGGACACAGTAGCATCACCTCCATTCCAGCTGTGATAAACAATAATGTATGGTGATACTACTGTGTACTCCTCAGTTGTGTATGTGAGGAGAGAGTCTTAGCCTCCTCGGTTGTGTATGTGAGGAGACAGTCCTAGCCTCCTTGGTTGTGTATGTCAGGAGAGAGTCTTAGCCTCCTTGGCTGTGTATGTGAGGAGACAGTCTGTCTTAGCCTCCTCATTTAGCATTTAACAGATGTCCCCAAGTGCAGAGAATAAATGAATGCATTGTTGTGGAGAATTTAAAATTAATAAAACTAGCACCATTATTTCATCAGGTGCCAGGAATGTCAGTGATGCTATTCTCTTTCCTGCTGCGGTAGAAGTCTACCATTACCACCACATGCCCCTCAGCTGGTTCCACCAGTGCCTCTTTTAGAAAAGTTCTCAAGGCATGCTGTTTGTCTTCCCCCATCCAATATAGAGTTGAAACAAAAAAGCTCTCCTTCTGAGTTTTATCTACTTTTTTGGCCATAAAACCTCTAGAGATAGGGCCACGATACCATTGCTAAACTCAACAAATATCTTATTGCCCTATTTTTTTTTTATTATATCAAATTCAACTCCTTCTTCTCTTAGGGTAAGTTATCACTCCAAGGTTCCTGGAACAGCATGCTTAAGAGTTTGGGACACCTTCCCTAGTTTACCAAATGTATTTTCATTTTAATACTCCTCTGTTAAAAACTGACATTCAAGGAGCTGGAGCAATGGGTCAGAGGTTAAGAACACTGCCTGCTCTTCCAGAGGACCCAAGTTTGATTCCCAGCACCTACATGGTGACACATAATCATCTGTAACTCCAGTCCCAGGGAATTCAACATCTTCTGCCTTTCACATGCCTTGCACACATGTGATGCAACAGACATGTGTGCAGGCAAACTACCCATACACACAAAAAATAAATAAAATCTCAGAATAATAATAATAACATTCAGGATTTTCTCTTGCTGCTAGTTCAATGTAAAAACATCTCTTTTCCCAGACCATCAAACTCAACCTCCTATAATCCCCAGGCAGGCACTACACAGTGCTTTGGACCAATCTCCTTATGTCCTACGAGCATACATGAGACTTCAGGACTTCAGACACCATGAATCCTTAGAACGCTCTTCCCTATCTCCTGCAGGAACCACTCTTGGGGTTGAAATCCTAGCTGCTATTCTACTTCTGTTAACTCTCGGCTCTGTGATCTGGATGTCTGGTGCCTCATTGTTCCACACTTGACTAGCTTTACATTTCTGTTCTATTGACTGGCTCACAGCTAGACAATTTGAATACAAACTTCCTGAAGACAGCAATGTGTTTCCCTTCTTAAAAATTAGTCTGCATGCGGTGGTGGTGCACGCCTGTAATCCCAGCTCTCAGGAGGCAGAGCCAGGCGGATCTCTGTGAGTTTGAGGCCAGCCTGGTCTACAGAGCTAGTACAGGACAGGCACCAAAGCTACAGAGAAACCCTGTCTCAAAAAAAAAAAAAAAATTAGTCTGCAAACATTCAATAAATACTTGATAACAAATTCTGGGTGTTTTTCCCCTTTACTTGAACTTCCTGTATTCCTAGCTTACTTATCTAACACTTAATATGAGATTTAAAAATAAAGTTGTTAAGTGGATGGCCCTTTTAACAACCATAACATCAGCTTGGAATTTAAACCTAAATCTCAAAAACCAAGCAAGGAAAAAGTTTATCTGCTTTTTCCATGGCTTATCTGCCTGATGAGCATTTCCTGCAGTGTTCTTGATAACCCTTCTAGGCAACTTTCTCCCAATGAGTTCTTTATGTCTTCAGCAGTGGAAGCTGAGCCTCCATGTGAACCCACAGAAGCCATCCACACAAGTGGGCACAGGTGAGCACAGGAGGCTTCCCGAGATTGCTCATCTGCCAGACACCCAGTGCCCCTTTCCAAATCTTACCCCACTACTCATGTAAACTGAAAGTGATATCTAATGCTGTCTATGATAGCCACAGAACTTTTCAAATTCTGAACTTCTATAAGATTTTCCTATTCACAACATGGGATTTTTAAAAAGGAAATGTTAAACTACCAAATTAACAGCCCATAACACCAAGAAATCAAAAAGCTGTAAAAAGACAGAAAAAGATGGCCAAGGGTGAGAAAGGAAAAAAGACCTTGACGTCCAAGTATCCTGTGAGTAAGTGGGTCTGTCTGGCTTGGCTTGCCCATCTGTGGTCTTCATGGCTGTTGTTAGCCATGAGATAACCCAAGGAAGTACGCCAAAGCACAACCAAGCCAACCTTGACCCTGGTCCTGGCATGAGAGACTCCCCAGGGTTGTCCTAGAACAGACCAGATCCTCTTCCGAGAATATATCTTTGCAGAAAGGAGCAGAGGTTTTTGTTTTTTTCCCAGTTTCAGGGAAACCAGAGAGTTCTTTTAAGTCCAGCCTCCAAAAGCTCCTTGACCAACAACCTTCGGAGCTTGGTGTCCTCATGGGGTCAGCTCAGATTGATTTACTGATTAACTCCAGCATCTTCCTGGCTCCTCCAGACACAAGCACATTGCAGCTTTCTAAATATAGGTCAGCCCAGGCAATTAGGAGAAAAGTTCTGTTTTTGAAAGGTATTCAGGAGGCAGAAAGCCCAGTTTGCAAACGAGTGATCAAGAGGATGAGGTTTGGCCTCAGAAGACTTCACTGGCAGGGACAGTGACATTCTCAGCTACTTGGTTTCAACATGTCAGGATGTACCAGAGGCTTCCGTGTCTTTACTCCAAAGATGACATTAACTAGGAGGGATTTCTTCTGTCATTAGAAACACGTTTGGCAATGAGCCTGTTACCCCCACACTAGGTGGCCACTCATAGCCTTGCACTGTGTTGATGACGAATAGGGGTGTGTTAGAAAAAGCTAGGGTCGCACTCAGGGCAGACTTACAGCTGCCCCTCCAAGACCTGATCAATGCCAATTCTTGTAGTCTTGACTTCACCTGTTTCTCCCCATAATGACCAAACTGGGAAAGGGATCACATTGCCTAGAAAGCTAGAAAAGATGTTACATTGTAGCGGTGACTCAAGATACTCTTCGTTTCTGTATGTGTGTGTTTGCATGTATGCATTTTGTTTAGTTTGCTCCTAAGAAAGACTCTCCTGCTGGCCTGGAGTTCACCAAGCAGCCTAGCCTAGCTGACCACAGAGGCCCCCAGGATTCACTTGTCTCTCCCTCCTCAGCACTAGAGTTACAGGAGTGTGCCACCAAAGCTGGATCTTTCACCCAGGTTGTAGAAATGGATCTCAGGGCCTCACGCTTGTGATGAAAACACTTCACCCACGGAGCCAGCTCCTGAGCCCCCACTCAGAATATTCTGTATCAACAACCTGAACTCCTCTGGGCAAGACCTAGCAGCCTGTCCTCACAGGGAAGGACGGTCAGTGGATACAAATTGAACATTCACAAGGAATCTCAACTATGCTCTTGTCATTATCTTCAACAGAGAAGATGAATCCTGTTTGGGGATACTGGTCTTACCTGTGTGTTATGTGATGCATCACTTACTTTTTTATTGCGTTATTAAACACCATGACCAAGGCACCTTACAGAAAGAAGTTCTTACTGTCCCAGAGGGCTAAGAGTCCATCACTATCATGGCAGGAAGGTGTTGGAGCAGGCAGGCATAGGGTCTGGAGCAGCAAGCAAAGAATGCATGTTTTAAACTGCAAGCAGAAAGAGCAAATGCAAAATGGCCAAAAAAAAATTTTTTTTGAAGCTCTTAAAACCCACCCCCAGGGACATATGTCCTCCAGCAAGGCCACACCTCCTAAAGCTCCCAAATCAGCACCACCCACTGGTGACCAAGCATTCAAAGACTAAGGGGGGACATTTATCACTCAAACTATCACATGTAGCTGAGTGTGGTGGTGTACTCAGGAGGCAGTGGCAGGTGGATCTCTGTGAGTTCGAGGCCAGCCTGGTCTACAGAGTGAGTTCCAGGACAGCCAGGGCTACACAGAGAAACCTTGTCTTGAAAACAAAAGAAAAACCACCACATGTGCAAATATTGAAACTTTTGTCATTTTTGGAATAGTTTTAATGTGTGTTTTTTTTAATATATGAAAAGCTGGGATGCATAGCCACTTGAAGAGGGAGGGCAGTGCTGTGCATAGCAAAACTTCTGTGGTCCCTAAACCCATTCAGTACAGTAATACAGGTGGCGGCGGCAGCTTAGGCCCAGGTCAGGCCAGATCCCTAGGTGATTCCTGTGGGCATCACCCTGAAACTCAGATTCAGGGATCTGCTGAAGTTCGAGGCGCTCTTATCAGGCAGGGATTGAGTGAGTCTAAAAATACACAGAAGCCAGGCCTAGGCATTGTCAAATTTTATCCTCTATAAAAAGGATGCAGCATGTGAAATGAAAGCGTCTACGGTTGAGCGATGTTAACATATCAAAGCCATCTCTGCTTCCTCCCTTTTCTGAGCTTTCTCCCGCCGAAATAGATATAGGCTGGCAAGTTATTAATGCAGAAACTTCCTGGGACTTGGGGCATTTCAAAGAAGCGGAAATCCTTGGGCATCGAAGTGGTGAATGTTGGCTTCAACACTGCCGGGGATCTCAAGTTGCAGAGACGGTAACTAGGAAAACTCATATGGCTGCACCGACTCTCATTTCCAGTTCTGTGGAGATACGCAAGGCAGGGACATCTCGGGGGAGGCTGGTCGCTTTTGTAAAATTTGGTTGTGACTTTCTTGTCTTTAGCTTCTAGAACACAGCAGTGCACAAGGATGTTGGCTCTAGGCTACTTTGAAACCTAGTGTCCTCTTTGCATGGGCCAGTTATCTAGAGTCTCCCCAGTGCAATGACTACCTATGTGATCCATGGAAACAGATGTCTGCTGGTTTTTCACAGTAGATGGTTGGCCCACACGTAGGTTTTCCTTTTACACAAGCACTGTAGCTGGTAAAAAAATCCCATTCTCTAGCTACCCCAGGTCCAGTGCTTTCTTCTTGAGTAATTCAGAACTACTCCCTCCTATAGCCTCTTCCTTCCAGTCTGACCCCTGCCATCAGATGGCCAGGTCATCAATGGTGTGAGGTAAATGTGGCTTTCCCTCTTCTTGGGCTATTTTTTCCTAGGCTGCTTTTTCCCCCCATTTTATTTTTATTTTATTTTATTTGTGGTCTCTGTCACTCTGCTGGGGCAAGAGGGTAAAGAGATCTGGCACTAAGTACGAGCAAATGCTGAATCTGGAATCTATCTTCCAGGCGGCGCAATGATAAAAATTCATGGCAGGACAGCCACCGCCGACACTCTCAGAGACATATTGCAGGTAGCATTATTTATTGTGGCAAGGAGTTCATTGAAGTGCTGCCTCGAAGCACCCCTGAGAGATCCTAAAAAGCCCATCTCCCATCAGGTGAGGCAGATTTATGGTGGCTGCTCCAGAGAGGTCATGCAGTCCGGCTTAGGAAGCAGGCTCCTTTCAGAAAGCCTGGATTCCCTTAACATATTCAGTGCAGTGTGATTGGTTCAAAGGAGGGCTTGAGTCTGTAATGTTGACCATAAAATTGCAGTGACATGCTGCTTTAGATAAGAGGGCTGAAGGAAGGGGGCAGGCATGCTGCAGACGTAGGAGCAGCCAACGCAGGCAAGACCCTGGAGCATGCGCTCAGATTGGAGGTTAATGTAGGGGGGGAGATGGTGGGGGGATGGGCCCAGGCAGATGAATGTTCACACAAAGGAAAGCTGAACCCACCAGCCCAGACATGGCAGGGAAAAAAAAACAAAACCTGAGTCTGTGCACAGGCAAAGCCAGGTGCACACAGGCATGCAGAAATGCACAAGACCCTCAGGGACATGAGTAGTCGTCCAGATCAGAAAATATACTAAAGCAAGGCCAACTAAGCTAGGCTCACCATTGTCCTGGAATAAAGAAAAAAAAAGGCTGCTCCTCATGACCCCTGCCAATTTGATAGGTGTTTTACAGGCTTCACATCAGCACTGTTCACACGATGTCATCCCATTAGGTTTACCCATCCTAGATGCAAAGATTCCTAAGTCACAACCACCTAGGCAAGGGGTTCTCAACCTGTGGGTCACAACTCCTTTGGGGTCACATATCCAATATTCTGCATGTAGGATATGTGCATTATGATTCATAAACATAGCAAAATTACAATTATGAAGTAGCAACAAAATAATTTTATGGTTGGGGGTCACCACAACATGAGAAACTGTATTAAAGGGTCACAGCATTAAGAAGGTTGAGGACCACTGACCAGGCACAGCCCTAAAATAAGGCCTTTGAGCTAAGAGCTGCTGAATCTGGTGGACAAGAGTCCTGAGCTTCTCACTTCTGGAGTCAATGGCATCCATGCTGGGCCAAGAACAGGGCAGGTACCCTGAGGAGGCATACCACATGGAGGCAGGCCAATGTCTGCTATGGGAATTGCTTTTCCTAGATGGTTTCCACTGACAGTGTTACAGATTCACCCTCTAAAATAGTGACCTCCTTGGTTTGGTGGGGAGACTTCCCTGCTGTCTGTTTCCATATGCAAGTAGGGGAGATGGAATGTATGGAGAATGAGATGGCCATCTAAATAATTGAGGTGATTATCTTTGTCTGAATTATTCAGCTGGAACTTAACTGGTCTATAAATTTAGAGAAAGGTAGGGTTTTTTGTTTGAATTTTACAAAGAATAGCTTTAATTCTTTCCCTCATTCAAGCCCACACAGTCCAGCTACAGAGCAACTCCTTCAGCCAAAACTGACATCATGTAGACTTTTTGGTTCCATGTGCTTTTCAGTGTCCCTCCCAAACATGTGTGCTTTAGATGTGAGGCTTTTGGGGGTATCTCTCTGGGTTCAGAACTTTAGCCTGAAGGTGTAAATTGAAGGGTGTGGAAATATGAGATATGTGGGCTTGTTGGAAAGAGGCCCCTCTGGTCACGTTCTTATCAAGATGGCAAAGCCATTGGAATGAGTCCACTGCTTTCTGCTCCTTGGAATTTCTCCCCTGAGAGGCTTCCCTTGGCTCACTGATGCGCCGTTGTGATCTCTCCCATGTGTTATTAGGCTGGGAACACCTGCCATTGTCTAATTCTATCAGCTCACAGCAGAGAGCCCAAGATGCTGTTGTTTTTCTTCCTTCTTAGTTTTGTGTGTGTGTGCACACATGTATGTGTGGGTGTATGTGTTTATACATAGATGTAGAGGTCAGAGGTCAAGTCAGGTACCTTTCTTGATCACCCTCCACCTTATTTTTGAGGTAGGGTCTCTCACTTAAGCTGGACCTCATTGGTTCTGCTAGACTAGCTGGTCAATAAGCTCCAGGTATCTGCCTATCTCAACCACCCACCCAGTACTGAAGCTACACGCATGCACAGGTGTATGCACACACATGTACACACACACACACACACACACACACACACACACACACACACAGAAAGAGAGAGAGAGACAGAGACAGAGACAGAGACAGAGAGACTTCTGACTTTTCCTATGGATGCTGAGGATCTGAACTCAGATCCTCCTGCTTATGCAACAGATGCTCTATAGACTGAGCCATTTCTCAGCCATCTGAAGGCATTTTATTTTGTCTTAAGGTGAGATCTTCTTATGTATCCCAGACAGACCTCTAACCCACGATCCTCTGGCCTCAGCCTCCCAAATTCTGGGATTACAGGTGTACACCATCACACAATTACACCCTCTCCTATTGCTTTTCTATTTCTTTCCAGATCTGTATTCTTCCTACTAGCTGTGTCCTAAAGAATGTGGCCCCTGAGCCCAGCAAGATGCTTGAAGCCTCTGAGTATTGCTGCTCAGATGGTCAACCTTGCCCACTGGCCTCTACTGTCGTGCCTCCGAGTACCACTGTTGACCCCCTGAGGTCTACTGCTTGACCTCATTAATACAAAGAGGGAGAGAGCTAAGTGAATGTTTTCGCAGCCTCCTTTTTCTGCAGGCCACCTGGAGGTTATCAGGGCCAGAGGCTGCTGCGCAGTTCATAAACCTGTTAGGGTATTCGGAGTCATGATTCTCTTATTCAACTGTCTGTGCTTTTCCTTGGGACAGCTAATCCCTCAGCGTGACTGGTGGAAGCCGCAGTATTGATTTCTGTGTCTCTCTAAACCTCAGTTGTGTTCAACGCTTGTTAGACATCTGAAGGAATATCCAGTGGGCTCTGGGGGCAATTTGAGAGCTTGGCTCAATAGGCCGCTCTCAAGAGAAGTTTCTGTAAGGTTGCTCGGCCAGCCAATCGAATAGATTTCAAAATGAGAGAAAGGAGATAGAGAAGTTGGGAGAGAAGGGAGGAAGAGAGGGGGGCAAAAGATAAAGAGGAACAAGAGAGGGAGAGAGAGGAGAGAGATGGGGGAGAAAGGAAGACAGAGAAAAGAAGGAAGTTTTTGTAAGGGCTCTAACGGCAATCTCGGGGGTTGTCACCTTTCTCCTCCTGCAACCTCTCCTCCTCTGTTTACAAAAGGAACACTTACATTTTCTGGCCAGTGTGTCTGGGCTTGGGGGAGGGTGTCCTAGCTGGAGGCTGGTGCAATTGCTGATGAGCCGTGTGTGTACAGCGCCCACTGTGATGTCCCTGGTTGGTCTCTGCAGGAGACTGCCCGGTCAGATTGAAGCCCCAAGGAAGGTGGATGCAAACTGTGAGATGCTCTTCAGAGTCAGCACCCACCTTCTGGTACAACAACAGCAGGAAGCGAGGACCAAGTTCACCTCCAGGGAAAAGAGTTGTAAGGTGGAAGAATAGCCCCTTGCTGCCAGCCAGCTAAGACTTGAAACACACTTCTGCCTCTGAACCCCAGGTGCTCTCCAGCCTCTAAGTTAGTGGCTCTCAGCTCACAGCAAATCGGCACCCCAGTACCCCTCCAACACACATGCATTTCTCATTGGCTATGGAGGTGCTACTGGTATCTAGTGGGTAGACCCAGGGATATAGCCAAGCATGCCATGATGCACAGAGCAGCATCTCTGCCTAAGAGCAATTAGATATGAAACATCATTCAAGTTGAGATTAAGTCACCCTGCTTTGGCCTATGAAAAAATATGACTTCCAGGGTTTTGTTTTTTGTTTGTGTGTTTGTTTTCTATCTAATTTGCCTCTTATTTTACCTAAAATTCTCTTTTAGAAAGTAGATTTCAGAAATGTACTTCCTGGGTTCTGGAACTGCAGTCCACTGGTCTGCCATAGCCCCTGGTAACACGGTACCATAATACCAGATGCCCCGACATTATGACTCATCATCATCCTGCTCGCACGCTTTCCTGACCTAGCAAAGCCTGAACGGTTATTTGGCATACTCAAAGGGAATTATTTGCTGTGAGACTCCACCCACCCTCACCCCATTCTCCATGTGCCTGAGAGCTGCATCTACCTGCAGACACACTCCAGCTTCAGGAAGACCTTCATTCTTCCAGAGATGGGCTGTTGAGGGTCTTACATGCTTGGGAACATTGCAAACTGTTTCTCTCTCATGGCCTCTTAGAATCTTTGTTTCCGCCAGGCAGTGGTGGTGTACGTCTTTAATCCCAGCACTGGGGAGACAGAGCCAGGTGGATCTCTGTGAGTTCAAGGCCAGCCTGGTCTACAGATCGAGAGCCAGGACAGGCACCAAAACTACACAGAGAAACCCTGACTCAAAAAAAAAAAAAAATTTAATTAAAAATTTTTAAAAAGGAATCTTTGTTTCTTTCATGGGAGCATTTTAAGGAATCCTTTGTCTTCCCAGGTGACCCTTAGAAAACTATTTGGGAACAAACAATAACAAAGGAATCACAGAAAATTCAACTAAAAAGAGACAGAACACATGGCCATACAAATCAGAGTCAGATGTGCTACTAGTCATGGAAACTTGTAAAACCTGAGCTGGGAATATAGCTCAGTGGAGAGCGCTTGTCTGGCATGTTTGAGGTTCCGGGTCAATTGTTGGCACTGAAAAAAGAAAATGCATTTTTCAGATTTTTCAATATTTTGTTGGTGTGTGTGTGTGTGTGTGTGTGTGTGTGTGTGTGTGTGTGTGTGTGTCTGCACATGAGTGTAGTTATCAGCAGAGGCCAGAAGTGGGTGTCAGATTCCTTGGAGCTGAAGTTATGGGTGATTGTTAGTTCCCTGCTCTAGGTGCTGTGAAATAAACTTGGGTCCTTTGCAACAGCAGGATATTCTTTTAACCAGTGAACCATCCCTCCAGAACCCAAAAATCATATATTTTTTAAGAAAGATTTTTAAAACCTGGAGACAGCAACCCATGAAGGTGAGTGGATGGTGAGTATTGCTAGGTTGCTTCCATTGGTTTTGTGACTATCATGGTCCTGCAAAGAGCTGACTTGAGCATAGAAGGCTTCTCATCTCCCTTCTTCTACTTCTTCCTGAGCCTGAAGATAGGGCAGGCCACATAATACGCTAGATGCAATATGGGCCACCATGTCTCTAGAGGGCCACATGGACAGGCCTTTGGGGACCCAGCCTTAGCTTGCTCCTTCTGAGCTGGAGAATTGATGGGTTTTGTTCCTCATCTGATGCATAGACTCTTGCCTCTCCTCAGTATCATTATTTTCCTAAGACTCCAACCTGTTCCTCTCCAAGCTTTATGGTGCTGCTTTCATGAGGTGATAGATACTGTCAACAGAATCCATGGTGGCAGTGGTGGCCTCATTATCTCCACAGTTAACCCCTGCTTCCCCAGTGTTGGTCCTTGTGAGGGATTTTGAAATTCAAATTAAATTTCCATGCAGCAGCTTTGAGTTGGAGGTAGTCATCCAGATTCTGATGTGAAGCAGTTCTTATGAACTCTAGTTAAAATGACCCTAGAAGTCACTCTTCCTCTTCTAGGAAATGAAGAGCAATGTTCTGATGCTGTGACATCTTGTTTTCTGGTTAGAATAGTGAATTGGCATATCGTTATAATAATCTTTTTAGTTAATGTGCAAATGGTGAGTGTTATTAATTTTTATTATTAATTTTCATGTGTGTATATAATTTTGCTTTAGTTATCGTCACTCACCCTTACCCTTCTTGTCCCTTTCCTGCTCCGGCTGACCCCTCTCCCTTCCAGTAGTTCTTCTGGCCTCACGCCTTGCATATTCCAGTCGGATTCTGCACACATTGTTTGTCCCCTCCCCCATCACCATCTCTTACTTGGGGCTTTTCCTTCTCTCTAGACCCATTCCTGGCCTTAAAGAGTCCCTCAGTATTTTCTTGTCATATATATTTTTATTTTAATTGTGACTTAGCTTATGAGGGAAAACATTCAATACTTGTGTGAGTCTGGCTTATTTCACTTTATGTGATGCTCTCCAGTTTCCTGCCAGTGATATAATGCCATTCTGCTTTATGACCAAATACGACGCCATTGTGTATATATAACACCCTTACTTTATGCCTTCATCACTGATGGCTCTTTATCTTGGAACAGCGCAGCAATAAACACATCCAACAGTCTCCATTGCTGCCTCCTGGAGTATGTTTTGAAGAGTCTTGGTTTATTTATTTTTTTCAAAGTGATCTTTGGGATACATATGACAAAGGACAGGGCTGGGAACATAGCTCAGTGGTAGAGTGCTTGCCTAGCATGTGTGAGGCCTCAAGTCAAATTCCCAGCATTGGAAAGAGACAAAGATGAGTAAGGAGAGGAGGGAGTGAGGAGGAGGAGGAGGAGGAGGACGAGGAGGAGGAGGAGGAGAAAGAAAAGAAGAGGATAGGACAGGTCAGTAAGCGTAGTATCTCTCTGCTATGTTAACTGCAATTCCTTTTGAGATATACACCCAGGAATGGTAGAGATGAACCATGTGGTAGTTTTTATTTTCCATTTTTTGATGAAAAATTGGTATCAGTCATGTCTAAGGAGTAGTGTTTGAGTCCATATGATCCTCAGGCCTACCTAGGGGATCCGGGTCTATAAAACAATAACGACGATGATGGTGACATTAGTCATGATAAGTATTTAGAAAGGAAGTTAGGCTCCTGAGACTTTCTGATATTTTATACAAAGAATCTTTTCTAGAACTTTCTCTCTTTGTGGTCCCCTCCCATGTACACAGATATTAGCATTGTTTCAGATAGACACTTGTTAAAAACTTCCCGGCCACAAGGAAAGCTGCGAAAAACTGAAACCTTGTATTATTCCCATCATCGTTACAAAGAAATGAAAGCATTTTGTCCATAGCTGGCATCTGATGAATAGGTTCTTGCAGAAAGCCAGTTTGTATTCCACGCCCTGTATCTCCTATGCCTGCCCCCATCCTATCAGAGGTGTTATCGTTGGTAATTTAAAAAAAGAACAACTCATGCCTTTGGGAATTGCTTATCCCAGCCTGTATTTGTTGGCCTTGGCAAATAATGGCATCAGAGTTGGTCCCCTCAACACATGCACAGAAGTCTAAACTGTGAGCTTTCTACCTAGTTCCCTGAAACGATCAACGAGTCTATCTCAACACTGTCGACTGAAGGTGTAGAAAACAATGTAAACAAAACACAATCACACTCTCATCATGTGCCAGGCTTTGTGCCATTCATTCCTACTGCCCATGAGAAAAGTTCCTATCAAAGGAAAGAAGGGAAGTTCAGAGCTGTTCCTTAACCTGCATAAGGCCACATAATAAAAGAATAAGCTCTGATCTGGTGTTCCCAACTTCAAGTGCCAAACATGTTCTTCAGCCACTGTCTCCTTTCTCTCTGAAAATGAAAATCCCACAAGATGTGAGTGCTGCCTCTGTCCTATTTGTCTCTTAGATACCTAAGCAAGCAAGTTGCAGATGGAAGGACTTGTCTTCATTGCATTTTGTTGTTGTTGTTGTTGTTGTTGTTGTTGTTATTGTTTTCAAGACAGGGTTTCTCTGTGTAGCTTTGGTGTCTATCCTGGAACTCACTCTGTAGATCAGGCTGGCCTCAAACTCACAGAGATCCGCCTGCCTCTGCCTCCCAAGTGCTGGGATTAAAGGTATGCACTACCACCACCCGGCCTTCATTGCATTTTTGATAGTTTGTCTTACAGTTACTGGTCTTGCTCACTCAAGACATATTATAGAGTGGGATGTATTGTCTCCGTGGTAGAATACATGCCCAGCATATGTGAAACCCTAGGTTCCATCTCCAGTACTACAAACAACAAAAAGGACACATTATAAGTAAGTCTGAAAATAGGGTTTATTGTAGATGGGTATACATAATTTCAATATAACTATTGTATTCATGTGAGAGGAAGAGGTTGCCAGCATCTGAGGAATTACAGAGCCTGCAGACACACAAGGAAGTCTGCCCTGGGACTGACACTTCTGTCACTAGGACCATCAGAAGGTTCTTCATCAAATATGTGAGCTCTGAGACCTGGGTCTGCATCCTGACTTCACCACTTGCTGGCTCATTGACCCAAGGCAATTATTGGACCTTTCTTAACCCCCATTGCCATATGTAAAAAAAAAAAAAAAAAATAGATCCTAATTACTCTTGCTTCATGTGTCTATTTTTTAAAGGAAATGAGATCATCATACAAAGCTCTCTGGAGAGTAAATCGCCCATGATAGATGCTCAATAGACATGTGTTATCATTATCATAGTCAATATCAGTATTTTCTCCTATGTAGATTGAAACAAAGACTCTATCCTTAACCAAAATTCAATACAGATGTCTCTCAAACGATAATGTCACTACAACCCAAAAAGTCCATCATAAGATAAAAATGTGCTCAATATTCCTAGCCTAACTTCCTCAGACCCTGGGTAGTTTGGTTAAGTAAAATCATTTCATTCAAGGCCCAGTTTCTAATGAAGTGTTAAATATTCTGTGTGATTTGAGCTGGGGGTGTGATTCCATGGTAGAGTGGTTCCCTGGTATGTCTGAGGCCTAGGGTTCACTCACCAGCACCAGAACCTACATCACTTGTAACTCCCAGGCTGCTGAACTGAATGCTTTCACACTGGGGCTAAGTCATCATTAAGTTGGGGGCTACTGTATGAAACTATCTTGGGTAGGTGATAACCACTGAAGGGCCCAAAGTCTGTTTCTGCCTCTGACTGAATCAGGAACAAAGAAATAAAGGAACAGAAAGCAAGAAGGAAACGATGAACAGAATTACAAGTTGGTAAATTTGGGGGTCTACTTAATGTATGAGTAATCTTGAATATGTTAAAAGAGAGTATTTTTCTAAGCATGTTGATATGATATGAGCCTCACAGTAGGAAGGGACTGTCTGCTAGGAACATGGCTGCTTCGTGTTCATTCCTAACATAGAGGGTTTAGAAGGACCATTAATGTCCTCTCCTCTGTCCTTCCCCAACTTCATTTCCACAGTCTTTATCCCTGAGTTGTAACGCTGCACTCACACTTTATCATGCTAGGTCTGAGATTGTAGTGTTGGTTTTAAATGAAAGAGTTTGGACGTTTTTATGCTTTTGCAGTATGCCTCTTAAACTGAAATTTCATAAACATTTAGCTAGTAATAGGAACCAATTGCTTGAGTTATTTCAAAATAGAACATACAAAGGTCAGGGTATAATGGTTCAAACAGCATGCACACACATGCACACACACACACACACACACACACACACACACACACACACACAAACACAGTGGGGACTGTAACAAAATGCCTGGAATTTTGAACCTCTGAGAATGATTCAGAAATTGTGACTGAGCCACACAGCCCTGTTCCAGGGTGGCCAGCATGCTGTTTATGCAGCTAGTGTAGTTGGAAATGGGTAAGGAGCTACAGCAACTGATCCAGGCCACCAGGAGAGAAAATAACTTTCTGCCATGAATGTCCCTTCTGGAGACAGTTTAGACAAGGCTTTTGCTCCCCACTCCCATCTTGCCTTCACAGCCTCTTGCCCTCCCAGACCTTGGTATGACAATTGCCACTGCCTTGTCATTCAGTCCCATCTGACCCAGGTCCAGTTCCTCAATGGCCCTCTGTCACCCCCACCAGCCCCTTCACAGATCCCCGATTCTGCCACCAGCTAAAGCAGATGGGTTAGCTGACATTTTCAATGTCCTTACCTCTTTCTGGAAGTGGGGTGGAGGTTACCCTAAGAAAACAGATTGTTCTGAGAATTTCAACACTGGAAAAAAGAGTACAGAAGTTTGACAGGTATCCTTGAATCCAACTGTATAATTATAACTTCATCCTCGGACCCAAGAAGAAAGTCTCAACAAGCTAATTAAACCTATTTAAAAACACACACACACACACACACACACACACACACACACACACACACACAGAGCTTTATTTTTATTTTTTTGGTTTTTGTTTGGTTGGGTTTTTTTGTTTGTTGTTTGTTTGTTTTTCGAGACAGAGTTTCTCTGTGTAGCTTTGCGCCTTTCCTGGAACTCACTTGGTAGCCCAGGCTGGCCTAGAACTCACAGAGATCCGCCTGGCTCTACCTCCCGAGTTCTGGGATTAAAGGCGCACACCACCACCGCCCGGCAACATCTTTATTTTTAATGTAATATTTTTTATTAATTTTTTGAGAATTTCAATGTATTTTGATCCTATTTACCTCCCAAAATCAAGCCTTCCATCCTAAGGTTGTTTTTGTCCTATATTTTGTTACAGACATTAGAAAAATAAATACTTCACTAGATTGGATAGAGTTTTAATTCTGAGCCTTATTCATATAGACACATCTGCTTAGAAAGTCAGAAAACCATCCAAGAGTTGTCCGTGAGCGTTGAATCTGCCCAGAGTAAAACAAATTACACACATATACAATGGCTGGTCTTGCCAATGGCCACAAATCCTAGAAGTCTGTTGGCCAATGCTTACTAAATCTACAAGCGACATGGCAGCTTTGCCAATAAAACTCCCATGCAGCTCCAACTCCAACTTGTAGCAGATCTCTCTGAAGTGTTCTCAGAGAGTTGTTTTCCTCTCTGTGGCCACATCTAACCAGTCCTGTTCCTGACAGACATGTTTTCTTGTTATTCATGGGTATACCCAATGGGCCTGATCATCAAGCTGGATTGAGTATCTCTCCCATACAAAAAAGTTAAACTTTAAGAGTCAATATTCCTTTAATTCATTTCCTTTACTTCTCTGTCCTGGGGGGAATCTTCTGTTACCTTTATGCAGCAATAGAAAAAAATAGTAGACTAGGATAGAGTTAATTAAACTGTAGGGACATTACAGGTGCTGGAATCTTAAAAGTATTGTTTATAGGCATCCATGCCTTTCAGTTAAATTCATAATCCTCTTCCCAAGAAACTCCAGGGGAACCTCTGCAAGCCAGCCCTCTGTAATTTGCTGTTGTTCTTAAATGGTGAAGCCATGGCTCTGTGGCAGATTCCGAGTCTGGTGTGATCTAGAGCTGCGCTTCTCAACCTTCCTAATATTGCACCCCTTTAATACAGTTCCTCATGTTGTAATGGCCCCCAACCATATAATTATTTTCATTGCTACTTCATAACTGTAATTTGCTACTGTTATGAACTGTCTGTGTTTTTTGTTGGTCTCAGGAGACCCCTGTGAAACAGTCATTTGACCCCCCCAAAGTGGGTGGTAACCCACAGGTTGAGACCCACTGATCTAGATTCTCTTTCATAGTCTGGCTCCCAATTTTTTTTTCCAGCACTGACTCCTGGGGTTGCCTGAGTCATTTCTCTCAAACATTCCAACCTTGCAATGGTACCTGACACCCAACTGTGACTGCTGTCCTCACCTCCAAGGCTGTGTGTGTCCTCTTCTGTTGGTTTGCTCTTGTGTGTACAGCATACACACCAGCTGAGTTTTAAGGCTGATCTTGCTTTGAACCTAGAGTAGGCCTCTATCCTCGTCCTTCATGGCCATCAGGATGCTCTCTCTAGATTTCAAGCAACTAGATCTCTATAGTTCTCAATCTAGTGCTCTGATCTTTTCCCCACCTCCCTCCCTCCATCCCTCTCCCTTCCCTTTCCCCCCTCACTCTCCTCTGTCTGGAGGCCACATGTCCACATGTGGCAGTGGTGGACAGCATTTCTGAGTCCCAGCTGTGCTGACTTGGCTTCACCCAACACTCTTAACAGACATTCTGTCTCCTTTAAAATGCATAATCCCTAGTGAAACACCCCAGAGTCTCTGCTTCAAGCCCAGAGAATACTAGCATGTGATAAAGGTCTTGTAAAGAGCAGGGTGAGGGCTCTGGGTCTCAGCCCCACCCATGGCCCCAGACCCTCTCTTGGAACTCTTGGGGCATGTATTAGTAATATTTAATGTCCATATCACAGAGATGGGAAGGTTTTTTTTTGGCTCACAGAGTCTTTAGCTCATCCTGACAGGGTAGGCATGGCAGGCAGATCTCCTTACATCATGACAGAGAGCAAGCGGAGGAGACAGGACATGGTTGGGAATGCCAAGGGCTGACCTCCTCTAGCTGGGTCCTATCTCTCAAAGGTTCCAAAACAGCACCACCATCTGAGAATCTTCCATTCAGAACAATAGTATGTTCCCATGGGGGAACATGACATACTCCACCCACTGAGGTAGCCCACCCTCTTCTGTGTGACCACACAGACACAGGAAAGCACCTGAAAGATCACTGATACCAAGGGAAGAAGCAGGCATCCCTTCTAGGCTTTCAGAGAGATGGTTTAGCATACAAACGGAAAGGAACCTATGCCCATAGAAGACGATCCCTCTTTAAATCGCTCCTTCTCTCCAGAATATCAATATTTCGTGTTTTTATTGTATGACACCCACCTGTGACTCCTGTCCCCACTCCTAAGGCTGTGTCCTTTTAGAGTGTCCTGTTAAAATGAAGCCTGGCATATCTGTGCTCGCAAACATCAAAGGGGCAGGGGGCTGGAATTCTTGTGGAGATCATTCAGAATCTAAAACATCTGAGGCATCTTTACCACCTTCCTCAAGGAATGTCTGTTCCAAAGGCTGCCACCTTTTGCTGTATGTGGCCATGTGTCCTAGTGGCACTAAAGCCATTTGTTACCCTGCTCTCATACTGATTCTTTCCCCTTTTAGTAATAAAATATTGGCTTGGGCAATGCCTCAGTGGGTAAATGGTATACAAACACGAGGACCTGAGTGCAGATGCCCAGCATCTATGTTAAAAAAAAAAAAAGCTGGGTGCTGTGGCATACATTACTCCAGAGCTGGGGAGACAGAGACCAGTGAATCCTCAAAGCCAGCCAACCTAGCCAGTCACTGAGCTCCAAGTTCAGTGACAAATTCATCTCACAAAGAAAGGCAGTCAGTAATAGAGGAAGGCACCCATCCAGCATCAAACTTTGGCCCTACTCATATACACATATACATGGGTGTGCAAACACATAAACCTGCATGCATGTGTTAAACACACACACACACACACACACACACACACACACACACACATATGCAAAAGAGTCCATCAATCTTCTAGCTTTACAGAGGACTGTGAGCAATGTTTATCTTGTTTGTTGTTTTCTTACCAAACGGCTATGTGTATAGTAATTAACATGACCAACTGAAACCTGAGTCTTCAGAGGCGTCTCAGGACTTCCCTTACATCAGGGCTTTAGTATGGATTATAACTTTGGTTGTGGGTATGTTTCAGAGCACCTCATCAAGACCTTTCTACATATGTAGCGGAAACATTCTTAAGCAAAGCAAAAATCAAAATGTTTGACAAGTGAACATTTGGCATTTCAAAGCTAGAGCCAGGGCCAGCCCCCAGAGAACCTGGCAGGGATTGATCTCTTGCCTAGCCAGACACGGTGTTCACACTGTAATGGCAACACTTGTGTGGTAGAGACAGAAGGCCTGTCCTGAGTTATAAGCCATCCCAGGGTATAGAGTGAGTTCCGGGAGAGCCTGTGCTACAGAGCAAGATGGACCCATTTAAAATCAAACAATCAAAAAAAAAAAAAAAAACCCAGACAGTAAACACAAACATCTGGCATTTTCACAATAAGTCTCTGTTGTCTTTGTTGAAATAACTGGGATGGCTTGTGACAAGCTCCATTTCTGGAACACAAGCAGGTAAAGGCACCTGCCTGACCCTGTGAGTCCATCCACCTGCTTGGAGAGTCTCAGAGCTCTGCTAAGGACTGTATACTAGGCAGAGGTGAGATGAGAAGATGTTGGCCATGATCCAGGATTTCTAATCATTGGTGAGCAGATGCTGTCCTGAACAACTCCATGTGGAGATGTCACTAATGTAGAAATTAGTGTTTTCTCTTTCTGCCAGAATGCAGGATTTACATGATCCCTTGCACATATCTCTGGAGGCCTGGACCATAATCTCATAACCAGCAAGGAGCCAACAAACCTTCACACAGGAGAAAATGCAACTCCCAGAAAATTCCAGAAGCTTTATTTCACTGGCAATTTCCCAAACTCTTCTCTGCTGCATCGAGGAGCCTGGTTCCTTTTTGAGGTGTGTCTCATGCACCAGCCTCAGGTCTCTTATCTGCCTTTTAACAGGAGTCATGAGCAAGCTGTGGGATAAATGCCCTGTGGTGTCAATGGAGATGAGGATGGGAAGGGGGCAGCTAGGGTAGACATGCATGATCTTGGTGTGATTACCTTAGGTACCATCAGGGAGAACGGAGAACCAACAGGTCCTAGAGACCAGCTTGGCCTCAAGAGAATCAACTATATTTTGTGCCATGGAGTTCAGTTGAGCTGGATGTATTGTGCTGATAAGGTCGAGTTGATAACTGGATCATCTTTCTGTGGCTTTATATGCTTCAGACTCCTCTGGGCTGCTGTGAAACCTCCAGCCCTGGGTCAAGGTTCTCTGCATACAGTTTCCGAATGCCATGCTTTACCTTGCCCTCTGCATGCTGAGTCTCCCATGTATTCGTACACGGTCCTCCTGGGTTGTTTACAGGAGGGACTTACTCACTAACCAGCACTTCTTCATTCTGCTCCCAAGCCCACAGCAATGCTCCAGGGCTACCTGGGAAGTTGATGCAGAGACAGAGCGGTTGGTGGCTCTGTGAAGACTCTCTGTGGCTGTTTCCTCAATCCACCCTGGAAATCAAAGAGCACCAAGAAAGGGAGCAGGCTACTGTCCTAAACATCAGCCATTCCTAACCCCTTTCTACCCAAGAAATTTTTACATGTCTCTGGGAATATACGTATATAAAAATATGTGGACCAATCAAATGTTAACTACATTTAGTTATAATAAGTCACAAAGGGATGTATTTTAAAATAAGTTTTGTTCTAAAGCTAATTATACCATGTATTAATAACCAAAGCAAATTTGTATATGGAGGTGAATATGTTATTTATTTTTACATAAAGAATTAAATCTTACATGGATATTTTATACTGAAGAAAATGGCACAGCTTCAACGTTTTTTGGAGTTGATTAACATTTTGATTTTATAATTGCCAAAATTGAGAATATCACTTTACATAAAAACATAGTACAAAATGGCAGAAGTATGTTTAATGCCATTCAGAAATTTTTGGGAATTTTTCCCCAAGCCCACACCAAAATTCGCTGAATGTTTTCTGTTGTTGTTGTTTTAGTGAAACTCAAGTCAATAACTCAAACAGCAGTTCTCAAAATCAAACATTTTAACACAAAATTATGCAAAGATATACTAATTTAATACTGGCCTGCTGAACAAGGGTAGTAATAGGGTCTATTAAGCATCTTTGTTTTCCACAATTAAAACATCATATTTTTGTAGGAGCAGGAAGCTGTCTCTACAGTAAAAATGCTGTCACTCATAACATATAGCAGTCTTGAGTCTATGCCAAGGCAGTGTTCCTTGGCATTGCATGGCATAATGGCATTGCATGGTATAATGGCATTGCATGGCATAATGGCATGCACAGCTCAAAGTACACACTGTGTGTTCAAAAGCAAGGTGGCAATGAAGTCACGCACTGTAACACTAGTGAGCACTGCCCAAAACAGCCTAGATTCATTACTGTTCACTTTGGAATTCATTTTTTGGTCACTTCATGTTCAAAAATCTTTTACTGTTGCCAAATTTTCCACAACCCCTGCAATCTGTGATATGACACCCCACCACCACCACCACCACCATATAGGTATTACTCAACCCACAGTTAAAAAGTTGGGTTCTAGAACAACAGAGCATGTCCCTGGTTTAAGAAAAAAAAAATCTGTGGACACTCAATTCTTTTATGTAAGATGGATGGTGTAGCGTTTGAATGTAACCCATGTATGTCTTCCTTTATATTTTGAATATCTCTATATCATTTCTAATCTGCAACACTGTGTAAAAGCTGTTGAAGTATAATTCCTAGGTATTATTGTGTTGCTGCTGTTGGGGGGAGGGTGGGGGGTGGGGTATGTGGTCTGAAATGCCCATTCACAAACATACAGAGGCTACAAAGGACATTGGGGATCTTCCTCAGCTACTCTATCTCATTCCTTTTAAGACAGGGTCTCCAACTAACCAGGCCAGCTAGGCTAGCCAGACTGCAGCTCGCAGGATGAAGCTGACTTCTCTTCCCAGCATTTCAGTTATAGGCACACACAGCCGTGCCTGGCTTTCTCCAGAAATGTTGGGGAATTTCATTCAGGTCCTCTTGCTTATATAGCAATCACTCTTACCCACTAAAGCCATCTCTGCTGCTCCAATTTTTTTTTTAATTATTATATCACCATTGTATTGAGTTTTGAGTTTCTCAAAGATGTTTAAGCCATGGTTAATGGAATCTGCAGACACTGACCCCACAAATGTGAAAGACTGTCGGTGTGGGTATATGCATGTGTGTGCTTAGACAGCAACGGATCTGTGTGGTATTGGTTCTCTAATGACTGTCCTTCAAGAACTCATCTTTCTAAAACATTTCTGGAGCACAGTAATGAGTAACCCAAGTGACGCCATGTAATACATGACCTGGGGGCCTGGTGAGACTTGGCTCAGTTCTTCCCTACGTTAAAAGGGTGGGTGTGGTTCCTGCAAAAGGACAACACTTGCAGGGGCAGGACCAGGCCTGTCAGCCTGGAGCCTCACTGTGGACCAGAGCAAATGCCCACGAGCCACTGAGAAATGCTCCTCCTCCTCCTCCTCCTCCTCCTCCTCCTCCTCCTCCTCCTCCTCTTCCTCCTCCTCCTCCTCACACCTGCCCCTGTTAGAGGGAAATGGCTGGCTTGTATCACACTGAATGTGAAGCTGGGTGGGTTTGCCAGTGAATCAAAAACTAGCAGCTGGGTGGCACCTGAAGAGGCCATTTGGAGTCACCCTCTTACATTCCTACCAAGATGGTAGAGGGCTGGCTGATGAGGAAACCACATGGGCCCCTCCTTGCCTTGGCTCTGAATATCTGGACTAGGGCACACATGTACTAGGGTCAGGCAAGCCTCAGCTCACCAATACACTTGAGTAGTTCTTTGGAGGGCTATTCAGCCAGACATCAGCCTTTTCCTTATAGCCACGTGGATCCTTAAATATTCTGCTTCAAAAGGGACTGGGCCAGTGATGGGGCTCCTTTCCTAAAATGAGAGAAAGGTGCCCCTATTCCATCCATCCCATCTCATTCTCTGTGTGGTCGCTTCTAGGAGTCAGGTTGACTTTGGGGACTTGGTGACATTAATGTATCTGTTTTATGTAACATAGTCATTATTAACAGCATCCTAGATCACATAGATATATTTTTTAAAAGGTATTACAAGAGACAAGGAGGACCCACACACACACTTGATGGTAATAGCAGTCAGGATGAAGGAGAGCAGGGTCATGGAGCCATGCTGTGATTGGTGGCTCACACCATGCATTGACATCTCTGCAGTTTCATCAGAAATTCTAATAATCCATGTGAAAAGGGCGTGGTTATTTACTGAAGATATACACACCGCATGTGCATGTAATGCTCTGAAGACATAATCTTGGCTCTTGGGGATGCCTTTTGTGGCTGGTGGAGGCAGCAGTTTTCCCGAAAAGCTTTTGATGAGGTGATACAAGATGTGTGTGGAAAACTGAGTTAGTGGGTAACTAAGTATGAGGGTTTGATAACATGCATGCTGAAGAAATATATCTCCACGGGGGACAGCGGATGGGAGTAGCTAAGTGGGCACACCTGGCCAGCAGCTCACACAGGACCATGCCTCAGAGCCCAATGCAGGGCCTTTCTGTATTTTCAAGCTGGTTCCTGCTTTCTGTGGATGAAGAAAAGCACCATCAGCTCTCAGGGCTGACACGGATCTATGGGGATTCACCCCTGGCTTGTCCATGTGAATCTGAGCTCACTTCTCCTTATGCTAATCAGACAGAATGGAGAAGCAGATGGGAGAGATGCTGAGACTAGCTTCTGTCTGGGATCAGGAGCCCTCATTCCCCAGGCCTCATTTGAGGAATGATTTCAAATGCACTCCAAGATCCCTGTTGTGTGTCCTTTGTGTCTTCCTGCCTCAGCCACCATGGCGGCTGCTCTTCCTTTCTCCCTCTATGGGGTGGCAAGCAAGAGATGCCCACAGCCATGCTGATAAAAAGCCAGAGCCCTCATGTCCTCCTTCTTGGCTCCCTGTTGAGGTGGAATGTCTTGGGGCAAATGTGCAGGGTCAGCGTCTTATTGAGAGCAGGGCTGGCCATCTCTGATGGCTCAGACACCTAGTGGAACATTCTGGGTCCTGTGAGAGGGAGCAGAAAGGAGGAACAGCAAGAACTGGGATCATGATGGATGTGGGTGTTTGTTTAGTGGGGACGGTTATTTAGAGTCTGGTATGTTCGCATCCAATTCCACATGGCTTTACCAAGGTGTGTATGTAGTTTTTGGGTCACCCCTCCCATGCACCAACTAGAAACATGGACTCATATTCAGGGTCATTTGCCGAACACACTCAGTGGTGTTTCCTAATTTGGGGTAGCCCAATCAATAGAGTTCAGAATTGCTGATCTTTATGAGATTATTTTGGTGGTTTTTGTATGACTTTAACAATTGCATTCTTTCCCAACAGAACATTCTTCTGAGACTGTTTTTATTATTTATGTGCCAGGGATATGATACACAGAACGGGGGAGAGAGGTACATGTGAGTGTGTGTGTGTGTGTGTGTGTGTGTGTGTGTGTGTGTGAGAGAGAGAGAGAGAGAGAGAGAGAGAGAGAGAGAGAGAGAGAGAGAGAGAGAGAGAGAGAGAGAGAGAGAGAGAGAGAGAGAGAGAGAGAGAGAGAGAGATAGGAGCTGCAGAGGGAAGAATTGGCTCCATCTACAGCTATTTGTCCCTTCCAGAAATGTGTTTTCATGACAGACTGTTTCAGACCCAGCGAGACAAAGGAAGCTTTTCCAGCACATATTATGAATTCCAAAATGTATAATAAATACACATTTTACAAAAGCAATATGTGTTTTAAAATATAATATATGCAAACAATCTTATAAATCACTAGGTTTGACACGACTCAGCCGAAGAGGCTTCTGGGGAAATGGTGTTGTGCGTGTGCGTGTGTTTTTAATAATGTAAAAATATGTGTAATATGTTTGAAAAACAACAGCCAAAAACCCCTTCTACCTGCCAACTTTATAATACTTATTTCCCCAGAGTCTGCTATATCCTAGATTCTCGGGAAAATAACAGGGGGCTTACATAAAAAGTATAAATATGAATAAGATGTAAAAACTCCACCCATCTCCATATATATTTCCCCAATGGACTTGACCAGCCCAAACATCATATGTCAAAAAAAGTATGCATTTTATGGTCTTCGTACAAAGGTTTCTATAACGGACTTGTGCGAAGCAGAGCCACAGGCTATCAGGAAGGAGCCTTCCATTAGACACCCCTTTTTGACACACCCCACAGGGCCTGGTGCTGTCATGGTGTGTTAGGGGCTAAAATGTTACCCCACACTATACATTTGTGCCCTTTGCTAGCTGGCAACATCTCTGGATTTTTCTTTGTTAGGGTGAGGTAGGAGCTGTGTTGGACAGAGAGGGGTCCCTGGCTTCTTGCTTTAGATTTTGCAATCTCCTCATGTAGCTTTATGGGTTTTATCTCCTTATGGGTACTGAGTCACTAAATGTCAATATCCTAACCTATGTGTGATGTGTGGGCATACATGTATGCCATGACACACATATAGAACTCAGAAGACAGCCTTGGGCCTTGCCTACTGCCCTGATCTGAGACAGGGTCTCTTGTTGTTCACTCCATATATCCTAGGACATCTCCTTCTCAGGATTTGAAGGATTCATTCCCCCCTCCACTTCCCATCTCACAGATGTGCACTGCTGAACCTTTGTATGGGTTCTTGGGATTTGAACTCAGATCCCCACACTTGTGTGGCAAACACTTCACCCACTAAGCAATCTCCCTGGTCTAATTATAATCCAAGCTGGATACATCTGTCTTTTCCTGTTCTGACCAAACTAATAGAACGAACTAGAATGTATCTTGTTACAACCAAACTTGGAACACAGAAGTGGGACAGATGCCGAGAAGGGATCAGATCTACTTAGGAAGAAGACCTTTCTACACGCCAGAAGAAGAGAAAGGATGTCTGCCTCTTTGTATAAGTGTTCATTTAATGATGTTCCTAATACCAAAGAGAGAGAGAGAGTCAATTCACAGTGAGTCTTTCCATGAGCTTGTGGTCCAGAATACTGTGCAACCATTGCAGAGAACACTTAGAGCATTTCTGAACTGTGCATTGCACTCATACATGACAGAACACAGTGTGTTGACGAAAGCACCATGTGAATCCAAACCTTAATCATCACCTCCCCATTTTTCTCTCCCAACCGCAATATTTGTCTTTCTGTGTCTACCTTATTTAATTTAAAATAATGCATTCCTGTCTGCCCATGTTTTCATTAGTAACAAGATTTTCTTTTTTTTTTTTTTTTTGGGGGGGGGGGCTTTGAGTAATACTCTGTGTGTGAATTAACCATAATTTCTTTAACTATTCATGCATCTATGAATACACAGGCTCTCTCCATATTCTGACATTTTGGAGTGATGATGCAGTGAAGATGTCTGTACATACATGTATGCATACATACATACATGCTTACATACAAATGTCTCTTCAGCATGCAACTTCAATCGCATTGTATGAATACCAAGAAATGGAATTCCTAGGCCATCAGGTAGCTCTTTGGCTGTTTAAGGGTGCCCCAATCATACCCACTGTGCTGGTTTGAATGAGAAATATCCCCTGTAATCCCAGGCATTTGAGCACATTTGTCTCTGTTTGGAGAGGTTTAGATGATGGAATCTAGCTGGAGGAAGCATGCCACTGAGGGTGGGCTCTGAAGACTTACAGCCTCACCCTACTTCCTGTTCACTCTCTGCTTCATGCTTACTTTTGAAGATGTGAGCTCTCGGCTTCCTGTTCCTGCCGCTATGCCAGCCACTTGATGCCATGCCTCCGTCCATGATGGACTCTCATCTCTCTGGAACTGCAAGCCCAAATAAATTGCCTTGATCATGGCATTTTATCACAGCAGCAGAAAAATAACTAATATCCCCATCAACAGTATACATAAGTTATCCTTTCTCCACGTCCTCACCAGCAAATATTTTTTGCTTTCTATTATGAGCTTACAGGTGGGAGGTGATAATGGCTGTGATTTAGGCTTGCATTTCACTAGCAATGGAAAACCTTTAGATATATTCCTTGTCAGTTGGCATATCTTGAATGGAGAAGTGTCTGTTCAGACATGCTGTGTACTTTTAACTGCATAAGCTGAGGAACTGCTATTGAGTTGCATGAGCCCCTTATGTTGTGGATATTAACCCCCATCAGCTATGTGGTTTGAACACATTACTTCTCATTCCACGGGTTGACTTCTCACTTACTGGTTGTTTTCCTTCCCGTGCAGGAAATTCTTAGTTTTGTGTGTTCCCAGCTTTGTATCACATAGGAATCACCTGTGTTTTTTTGGTAAGGGGGCCTATTTTAATAATCTTTGCCAACTTTATCCTATGTTTTCTTTGAGGAGCAGTTACATTTAAGTCTTTCATCTATTTTGGGGCCAATGTCTATGTATGATACAAGATTAGAATCCAGTCTCATTTTTTCATATGTGGATACCTGATTCCCAATAGCACTTACTGCTGAGGCCACCCTTTTCTCCATTGTATCTTTGGCGCCTTGGTGAGATGCAGTTGGCCATCCACGCCCATTACCTATGGAACTCCTGTTCTTTTCATTGGGCTGTACCTTTCTCATCATTCTCTCTAACATCCATGGTTGCTGTTGGCAGATTACAGGTACATCTGGGACACTCACCTTGCTGTAGTGTCTTAGTTGTGGAGCATGTGGTTGCCTCTTAGGCTCAGGCTCTGAAGTCTGTTCTTAGAAGAGCAAGCCCATATGTCATGCACCCTCCTTCAGACTGTAATTATGCATCTCCCTGGCTGGAGCCTATCCACTGGAGAGATGGCTGCCAGCATCTCTGCATTTAATAAAAAGCATTTAAATAAAAAGAACCATGCCCTTGCTCAAACAATCCAAGACTACCTGGACACGAAGATCTGATTGCCTTCACTAAAACTGTTCTAGTTGTATTTCTTTTACTTCATTTCATCATGAGCACAGTTGTGAGTCAGAGAGAGAATGAAGAGGGGTATGCTTACTGCTCAGCTTGCTCTCTCCGCTCTTACACAAGCAGAACCCGACCCCAGGGAATGTGCCATCCATTTTCAGGCTGAGCCTTCCCACCACACTTAACATAGGCAAGGCAATCCCCACAGACACGCTCGCAGGCCAGCCTGATCTAGACAACACTTTATTGACACTGTTGGCTGGTCATTCTAGAGTATGACAAGCTGACAGCTAAAGTGAATGAGTAAAACAACAAAGGAGTAACTAGGTACTGACCATGCAGACAGCCAGCAGAGGGGCCGGCTGGGGTCCTCATTACCTGAAAACATTTTCTAAAAATTTAGAACTTACTGAATTAAAATTATTTTCTCCATGTGGAAAAACTTCCTTTTTGTCGTTATAGTTATAAAATGTATGTCACTTTATACTCCCGATCCATAAAAAATCTGGTGCTTGGTTTACTAAAGCCCCATTAAAGTAAAAAAAATAGAAAGAAAGGAAGGAAGGAAGAGAGAGAAAGAAATGACTTGAAAAGGAAAGAAAGAAAGAGGAAGGAAGGAAGGAAGGAAGGAAGGAAGGGAAGGGAGGGAGGGAGAGAAAGAAAAGACTTGAAAAGGAAAGAAAGAGAGAGGAAGGAAGGAGAGAAGAGAGAAAGGAAATGAAAGGAAAGGAAAAGAAAAGAAAGAGAGAGAAAGAAAGAAGGAAGGAAAGAAAGAGAGAGAAAAAGAAAAGAAAGAAAGAAAGAAAGAAAGAAGGAAGAAAGAAAGAAAGAAAGAAAGAAAGAAAGAAAGAAAGAAAGAAAGAAAGAAAAGTCTTTGCTTTGTCTGGGTCATTGGAGTCTTATGTTTAAAATTCATACAAAATGAAGTAAGTCTACAAGCAGGAGGAGGAACTAGGAGTCTGAGTAACTAGCAAGTTAACTGTAAAGATTCTGGCTGAGATACACAGACAGGAGGGGCTGGGCATGAAAGGGAAGTTGTGTTCTATTAGAGTAGGAAGCTTGGGCTTCTCCCAACCTAGGATACTGGGACTCAACTCTTCTCACTGATGTAAAAACATGGCCTAACGGGACAGTCTCAGCATCACCACTGACAGAAAAAGTCTCATTTTAAGTAAGACTATCAAGACCCACATTTCTTATGACACTTCAGCTTGAGAACTTCTTCCTTGGGTTTTGATGATGATGCCTTGTTTTTATTATCAACTTAACACGACCTAGATTCTCCTATGTATAAGAGAGAGTCTTCATTGAAGAGTTATCTAGATCAGGTTAGCCTGTGGACATGTCTAGGAGGAGTTAAATGTAATGTCTTCAGTGTGACTTGATGTGGGAAGACCCAGCCCACTGTGGACAGTCCCATTTTCTATTAAGAGGACCCTGAACTGTATAGAAAGAGGAGACAGAAAGCAAGCAAGCAGGCCTACAAGTGTTCATCTCTCTCTGCTCCTGGGGATAGATGTGGTGTGACTACATGCTCCAAGCTCCTGCCTCCTCCTTCTCTGCTATGGTGAACTGTGACCTGACACTGTAATCTGAATAAACCTCTCTCCCCTAAGCTCCCTTTTGCCAGCATGCTTCATCCCAACAATAGGAAGAAAACTAGACTACTCATCATTTACCAATTTAATAGAAAAGAATGAGGTATCCAGAAATGTCTTCTTTGAGACACAAATATTAAAAGGTGCATCTCTTTCTCCACCATCAGCGAGGCAGATGAATTCAAAGAAGAGTGAATCAGGAAATTGCCAGTGACTCTCTCTCAGCTTTTATTGGGCCTGTTGGTGACCTACAGACAGAAACACTTTCACTACAATGTCATAAAAATTTAATTCTTTCTACAATTTGGGGAGTGAGTCTCCTCTGTAAGTGATTGACGAAAGCACTTTGATGCTTCTGGGTTTTAATAAAGAGTCCCTGTACCCAGAGAGAAAAACAAGTCGGATAGCACCTTAAGCTAGAAGCTGCAGTGTCTGGCCTTGCTCTGGAAGCCACTGGCTGACCTTGAGAATGGTTTGTTATCAGGGGTGAGGCAAGAGTTAAGCAAAGCTGGGGTGACTGCTGGCTCATTCTGGAAATTAAATATTTCCATTAGCTGGAAAACAAGAGCGTCAACATGCCGTTTGTCGGCCTTGAGATCTGTCTTGATTAAAATGCTGCAATTGTGCCAACTGCGTTTTGTAAATCAACTTAGCATTTGCCAAGCCCTCCACAAGCCCTTTTGAGAAAAATCAGAAAGTATAATGCATAAGCAAGCACTCAAATTAAAGAATTTATCCATATATCTCATGAAAGCAATTCAGGATACAAAAAGAAAATGGGTTATGTGATTTAACCTATCTCTCAGTTGCTATGGAATCCTTCCTCCAAGACACTCGGGGCTTTGTATGTCAGCAATCTGTTAGCATCAAGAGAAATGCATCCTAAACCTTAGAAAGTAAGACAGAAAATGGTACAGAGCCAGGTGTCGTGGTGTTTACCTGTAACCTCAACACAGAGGAGGGTGTGGTAGGAAGATGACAAGCTTGAAGCTAGGCTGGCCTGCATAGTGACTGTCACAAAGAAAATACACAGGAAAATTGCTCACTACAGTGCTAAGGACTTCCTGGTTTCAGAGCTAGCCTGGGTTTTTCTTCTGTCTGATAGAGTGTTTGTGACATCCACAAAACATACTTCTCCCCTGTCAACAAAGATGTTCAGGGAAAACTTGACATTTGCCTTAAGTGATTTCATTGTGAGAGTTTGAAAATATTTTCTATTTTTGTAAAAATAAACAAGTGCAGCAGAAATGCAACAGTGATACTCCACATTCCAGAATCTCAGAAACCACTTTACTATAAATGAGTATATTAAAACTCATGTTGGGACCCTTAAATCTGAGGGGTGCGGGTACATGATGAATTCACATATACCACTACTGCTTCAATATATAAAATATCAGGAGAAAGTGTTTAATATGGAGATAGACTAGGAAGTCCCCATGGAACAGAAATACACAGTAATAACAGAGACAAAAGCCATGGGCCCCACAGACTGGCCACCTGGAAGTCTGCAGTGGCCTCCTGGAACTGAGCTCTGGTGGGACATCAAAGACTCAACTTGCCTGATGGGAAGTTATTAGTCTCTGCACTTGAACCACAAGTTCAGGACAGAAAGAGCAGGAATGAAACGCAAGTACTGCACAGAGATACAGGCTTGTCGGCTATGGGGAAGGTGGAGACAGAAATGGCTCCTGAAGAGGACACACAGCTTTGGTGGCTGGACCTGTGGTGTCACTGAGCATTATGGAGGGGAAGGAGTCCCTGACCATTGTTATAATGTCTTGATTCTGCCTTGTGGTTCAAGTGCTGGGTGGAAAATCATCAGAGCTTGAAGGGACAGGAAACCAAAATCCCTAGATTCCACATCAGCCTTCAGACCACGATTCCAAACTGCACATAGAAATTGAACACAAAGGAAAACAGCAGATGCTGTCCACTATCCGAGTATCGGAGTAGGCATGCACCATGAGGATGTGGCTCATCTGAATGAATCTGACATGTACAAGTTCAAGTGTGTAAGATGTTCACCAATTAGTCTCTATCAGAGACTAGAAAAGATAAATACCCACCTCATGTAATGAGATTGGGATCCCCAAATCCAGTAAGACCCACAAGAAAATGGAAATCGACTTCATACATAAAGCCACATGAAGAGCTCTGACCAAGCAAGTTGAACTTGGTGCCACATGAAATACAAAATTCATGTTAACTGGAAGAATGAAATCCCAGCAGCATAAAATGCATCTACCTGAGAAGTAACAGCTGTTGTATTAGAAGATGATATGAAGACTCCATGTGAAATAGAGAAAGACCTATCAATTAAATTTTTATTCATTATAAAAACACATAGCATCTAAGATATAAGGAAATTACTTAAACTCACAAAAAGTCACTATCAAAAATAGAGAGCAAATATCATGCTTATAGAATTCCATTAGAGTCGGTTTCTTTGGGGAGAGAAAATTAGGGAAATGATACTGGTAATTATTGTGATATAAATATATAATAGAGAGGAAATCTCAGAGATGGGTAGGGAAGAGTAATGGAGTAAATTATCCCTTTCAGATGATCAAAACATATTAAGAAGCAACAATAATTAAAGCAATTTGGTGCTGCTAAAAAAAAAATAAATATATGGAATCAAGACAGGATCCATGAATATAACTGAACATAAATAACAAATAGACCTAAACACGAAATACCTATAGTGTAAGAAGTGAGAAAGGAGTAGATGGGATTCCTAATGAATATGGGGATGCCTAGGGACAAAATAAACCCGAACTTCACATAGATGAAAGATGTTCAAAGAGAACAAGTGGAAGCCTACAGATGAGAACATGAGAACACAGGTCGACCTCGGCTCCTGAAGTTGGCGCCATTTCCGAAGGGATTGTGAACAACAGGAAAGATTGACAGTTTGGGTTGTGTACAAACCAACCAAGCTGCATAACTCAGAAAGGAAAATACAAAAGGGTATGTCAGCCATCCAATGGAATTGGCAAGACACAGAAGTTTGAGAATATGAATTCCTGGCTGGGACTTGTCCTGCCGTTCTCTTCTTTGGAGTCTCTAAAGACTGATGATGGTTGTTGGCATTTGAGTACATATATTCTCTTTGATGAAATGCTGGGTCTCAAACCCAGGTCCTCATCCATACTAGACACCTATTCTGTACTTAACCTATATCCCCAACCCATAAATACAACTACTTTTTTTCTTTAATCCAACATTCTACATATAGGAGTATACAAACATGCCTCAAATATACTTCAGACACATGCCTACAAATAGCCCACTGAGAGCAATGAGAATTTACTTCCATTTTATGGCGTCTTGTTTTAAAGTTGAGTTTTCTAACAACATGGTAAAATACTTTTCATTTCATATCCAGCAGGGACGATTTAGATAGTAGGTTTATGGACCATTCGCATCCTTCATGTTTTAATAAATATTCTTCAAATGGTCCTGAGCCCTTAGAGCTATGGGACTTTGGGGGCTAGAAATCATACTGCTCTCTGCAATTCCTCCTTTTAGCATGGGAACCCCAAAATATTACCAGCTGAGGGTTCAAATGCCTCCATCAGCTTAGCCTGTCCAGGGACTGACAGACTGCTACAGAGCAGGAATACAGATCCTTTCCATCTAGAGCAAGAAACACAAATAGTACGTGTTGCTATTGACTGGATAGTCTAATAATATATTAATAGTGATATTTTTACTATGTGTGGGGATTTTTTTTATTTTTCCTAGACTGCTGGGATTGATAGTAAGATCACTCAGACATTAGTTGTAGTGTGTATGTGTGTGTGTGTGTGTGTGTGTGTGTGTGTGTGTGTGTGTATACATGTGTTCATGCATATGTAGAAGCTCATCCAAGCTTTCACATATGAAGGCTGGAGGTCATTTGCAGATGTCTTCCTTTATTAATCTCCACCTTTTTTTGAGACAGGGTCTCTCACTGAACTTGGAGCTCCCCAATTAGCTGGCATAGTGGGACAGTGAGCTCTCCAGGATCCTCCTGTCTGCCCCACTAGCACTGGGTTACAGGCATGTGCTACTGCATGTGGGTTGTGGGGCTCCAAACTCAAGTCCACCTGCTTGCATGGAAGACTACTTTGGGCCATCTCCACAGCCCAAAGGGGTGTTGTGTTTTGTTTTCTCAGACTCCAGCATCATGAAGCACAAGTTAGATACTCAATAAGTATTGATGGGAATCATCTAACTGGAATCTGGGGGCATCTTTCTTCCCACTGGCAGAGTGCTTGCAATCAGAAGACAAAATGTCTTATGTATCTATATAACAAACACAGATTGAGTGTCAGTCTATACATTGCTGTGCTTTGGAGCAGCAAGCCTTGAGCTATGCCATCTGAAACCAATAAAAACATTTCAATAAAAAGCGGGAAGAGACAAATATAGGGTATTGACTATTGCATTTTGCAATTATAAAATCTTTTAAGGCATAGCATGGTGGTGCACAACCATAATTCCAACACTTAGGAGACTGAGGCTGGGTGATTGTGAGTTCAAGGCCAGGCCAAGGTTCATATTGCATTTGAGGCTAGCCTGAGCTATGTCTAAGATGCTAACCTGGGCTACACACTAACATGCTGTGTTGAAATAACAAAATATTTACAACAATCTAGTTTTTAATATCATGCCATTAATGAAAGCACATTTAACACCTTTTTGAAACATAGGAAAGCTGTAATATCAGAGTAAAAGCTAGTTTTTTCAGTAAATATGGTGATTTCTTTTTTCTTTCTTCTCATTTTGCCTCAAAATGATAGAAGCTTTATCAATAATGAGTGTTATCCTGTGAGCTGTGTAACTTTGGCTAGCTCCTTGGCCTCTCTGAGGCAGGAGTTGCTTATCTATAGACATTTGGTCGGTGTCAACTATTAGCAAATTTGTGGATGATATTCATTTCATGAGACTCTGTAGAGTAGCAGGAAGCCTATGGCCTTGTTCCTACTATCTAAGATCTCCGCATCTGAGGGAGAAGAGGAGCAGGTAGGGGGGAAAGAGTGTCCCAGGGCCTTGTGGTCACTGGAGGGAGAAGGGTACTGTCACCATGCTAAAGAGAGTAAGTACAGTACACAGGAGGAGACAAGAGGAGATGCAGGTCTAGTCAACAGGGTGGGATCCACTCCTTCACTGAGCACTCTCCAAGCCCCCTGCCTGTAGAGGCACCTCAGAGCCATCCTGGTCTATCCTCATCTGAAAGCTATGTTCCTACTGTCTCTCCCATTTTAAGGATGCGCAAACTGAGGCCTGGGACTCAGCAAGAGGGAACAATCCCAAAGCTGGTCAGCAGTACAGGTGGGATTCTAGTTTGGGACTCTGGCCTTACAAGCCAGGCTACCAGGCAGGCTCAACCACCTGCCTGCAGCTCTTGCTGGCTGGCTATGCTGCCCCTACAGGGATCTGCAAGCTGGGTGCTAGACAGCAGGCCCAGAGAAACTATTGTGAGAGGGGTGGGTGAGGAACATGGCGCCCAAGATGCATTGCAATAGAGAACACCTAAAAGGAAGAAGCCTGTCTGAGAGAGGGTGGAAAGGGTCTATTCTGTAGCATCTTAAAACAACAGCTCACAGTGGTGCCTGGACTCAGGGCTTGCAGCCCACACTTGATCTTCTTGACCTTCCATGAATGCCTCTGTCACTGTGTAGCTCAAACCTGGGCTCATGACAGTCAGTTGGGGGAAGGCCTGCCGGAGCAGATACAAGATTGCAGAGAATTTCTTAATAAAAGGCAGAGCAAAATAAAATCACCAACAATGAAGAAGAAGATCCTACTGCTGGTAGTTTCTTTGTTCATTTGCCGGCTTGGTGAAACTGGGTCTCAGAGAGCCCAAGATGGCCTTCCGCTGAGCTAACTGTGCACCTGAAGCTGGTCCTAACTAAACTTTTTACTCTCCTGCCTCTACCTTGTGATACTGGGATAACAGGTATATGATACCACACCTATTATTCACAGTGCTGGGGATCAAACCCAGGGTACATACAAGGTAAGCAATTTGTCGATTAAACTATATTCCTAGCCCTTAGAATTTCTTTAAATGAATAAAGGTACCATACAAATGACTGATATCCAGGTTCCTGCTTCTGAGACCTCTTGGAGTCTCTAATTGCAAACTGGATTTCTCCTCTTCCCATATAGAACACTGTGGTGGTTTGAATAAAAATGCCCCCAACAAGTTCAGATATTTAAATGCTTAGGAAATGGAACTATTTGAAAGGATTGAGAGGTGTGACCTTGAGAGAAGTGTGTCACTGGGGACGGGCTTTGAGGTTTCAAAAGTCCAAGCCAGGCTCAGTGACTTTCTTCCTGCTGCCTATAGATCCCAATGCAGAACTCTCAGCAACTTCTCTAGCACCATGTCTGCCTGCACACCACCATGCTTCCCACCATGATGGTGAACTAAACCTGTAACTGTAAGCAAGCCCCAATTAAGTGCTTATATTTATAAGAAATACTACAGTCATGGTGTCTCTTCACAGCAATATCACACTTCCTAAAACAAATATATATATTTGCTATATATTTAGCTATATAATTGCTAAAACCCATTCAAGTAAGACCCAGAAACCTAAATGCCATTACTTTTAAGGTAAATCTTCTGGTCATGGACCACCTGCATTGTGTAAAGTCTCCATCTGGTTCTAATGAACAGCCTCGATGGGACAATAATCTCTATGTGGCATGGCATTGATGCCCTCTGCATTGTTACTTTGCATTATTGTGACAAAATATGTGCCCTATACAAGTTAAAAAAGATTTATTTGGGGGTCATAGTACTGGAGGTCTTATTTCAAAGTCACTTGGCTCCATTGTTCATGGGCCATGGTGAAAAAGAACACATATCGGGAAGCATGTATTGAAGTGAAACCGCTCACCTTGCGTCTGACAGGAAGCAGAGAGATGAAAGGGACCCGAAAAAGATGCATCCTTCTGTGTCACATCCCACTGACCCACCTCCTCAAGGTACACCCCATATCTTGAGTCTCCATCTCACAATCATGCCATCAAGTTATAACTTCATCAGTGAAGTCAGAGCCCTTATGATCCCATCAATTCCAAAAGTCCACATTAACAAATTTAACCTGAGCCTTCCAGGAACATTTCAGAATGAAACCATTGCACTCTGCACTGTAAAGAATCTCTGAGCAATCCACCAGCCTTCTCTGGTTTTTACATTCCCTGCCAAACCTGAGCACACTCCCATGATGTCCGTAATTTTTCCTCAAACAACTGTCCAATATTTAGTGCAAAATACTTATTTGTTTTTTACATAAAACTGCTGTATGATACAAGAATGAGTCTGAGCACCTGCTTGTGTTGAACTTGGAACTGGAAGCCATGGGGACTATGAAAATTCAATTATAGTCTTTGGTTGAGCCCTGCAGGAGAGAGAGTTAACTAAAGGCATTGGCTTTTGCCAAGAGCATCTCTGTTGCTGTTTTGACTTTCCTGAGCTTCATGTTTTGGGTTACTATGGAGTGACCTGATAAATCTGTGCAAGAGTAGGTTGCATGAGAACCATTTTCATCAAGAATTTAAACAGAGTGGCAGAAGTGTCTGTCTTGCCATCCAGCTCTCAAATAACCACACAGGGAATCATCATTAATTATAATTGCTTGGCTGATAACTTAGGCTTATTAATAACTAGCTCTTACAATTTAAATTTACTCCTATTTATTAATTTACATGCTGCCACATGGCTTATGGCTTGTTATCTCATCTTCTACACATCCTGCTCCCTCTGCGTCTGGCTGGTGACTCCTCATAACTCTGCCCTTCTTCTTCCCAGTGTCCTTGGAGTTTGGCTCTCCTGCCTAACCTCTTCCTACCTAGCTATTGACTAGTCAGCCTTTTATTAAGCCAATCAGAATTGCAAAGGCACATCTTCACAGTGTACAAAAAGATTATTCTATAACAGAGTGGATTCAAGGAGGTTTTTTTAAAAAAAAATAAAGAATAGTATGAAAAAAATGTTCCATCATTAGGAAAGTGCTGTCTAAAATTATAAGATAGCTTTATATACTTAGAATAACAAAACTTACAATATCAAGTGTTGACAAGAAAATAAAGACACCATAACTAGCATTCATTGTAGATGGTCATGACAAAAACAGTAAATCCACTTTGGAAAATACTTAATCAGGCTCCTACAGAATTAATCATAGGACCAGGATCAAGTTATCCCAGTTGTAGAAATCTACCTGAGAAGTCAAAATAAAGGCCCACAAGAGATCTATCTATACATGAATGCTAACAGCCATGTGAGCCATGGTACTAAAAGCTAAAAACAACCCAGATGCCCACCTACTTGGAAATAAACTGACACGTTCCACCCAGGAATATGATTTAGCAATGAAAACAGAACTAACTGCTGGTGCCCATTACACCAAAGATAAATCTACAAAGCCGGGCATTGGTGGTGCACACCTTTAATCCCAGTACTTGGGAGGCAGAGGCAGGCAGATCTCTGTGAGTTTAAGGCCAGCCTAGTCTACCAAGTGAGTTCCAGGAAAGGTGCGAAGCTACACAGAGAAACCCTGTCTTAAAAAACCAAAAATAAATAAATAAATAAATAAATAAATAAATAAATAAATAAATAAAAGATAAATCTACGAAAATGAAAGAAGTCCTCACAAAAATGAAAATGCTTTCAGAAGGATTCCATGGATAATCATGTCCTAGAAAAAGCAGAACTGCAAGGACACAATCAGATTTATGAGTACTTGGTCTGAGAGCAGGAAAAGGGCAAGGGAGTGTGTGTGTGCGCGCACGCGCACATATGTGTCCACCCATGAAAACCAAATGTTGACATTGGAATCTTTCAATCACTCTCCCCCTTATTTTCTGAGTCAGGCATCAACTTCAGCTGTCAACTTGACACTATGCAGAGTCACCTGGGGAAGGGGAACCTCAACTAAGAAATTGCCTACATCAGACTGGTGTGTCTGTGAGGCATTTTCTTAATTGCTAATTGATGTGGGAAGGACCATCCCACTATGGTGGTACCAACCCTAGGCAACGGGGCCTGAGCTGTGTACGAGTGGCAGCTGAGTCAAGCCAGAAGGAGTGAGCCAGTAAGCATCTTCATTGCTCCGGGGTCACTGCTTCACTTCCTGCTTCCGGTTCCTGCAGTGGATTCCTGCCTTGGCCTCCCTTGATGCAGGATTTAAGTTGGAAGTGTTTGCTGAATAAGCCTTTTCCTTTGCCCACTGAGCCATCCACCCAGCCCTGCAAGAAGGAACAAATAGTAGAATCACTCTACTCCTTGATTTGGTGACAGCTGCCTGGCTGTGTCTGTCAAAACTCACTACACCATACTCTTTAAAAAGGGAGAATTTTCTTAAATATATTAATATCTTAATGAGCCTAACTTTAAAACAAAGTGAAAGGCCAACCAGTGAATGATTCTAATCCAGACAGGGTGCTTTTGTAGAATAAAAGCAGATGGCTGGTCAGACAAGGAGGCTGAACAAAACTAACCAAAGAACTTTCAACCCCAGCATGAGGTTAGCCCGGGTCTTTGTTTCCTACCTGTGCATGGTGGTTTTAGAACAGTCTCCAGTAGTGGGCACGGCTGTGAGCCAGGCATCTGCCTGCCCAGGGGTGTTCTCGGGCCACCCTGTTAGTGTTGGCTAGCTGTTTGGGCCCCCAGCTGCACACTGTCCTTCTGTGGCAGAAACCTTATGTTCAGGGCCAAAACTCAGGCCCCAGCCACAGCCTCTCTTGGGTCTCCATAGTTATCCTTCAGCAAGGAGAGAATGCAACATTTTGGGTTGCACCAACCCCTCATTTTAAAACAAAGGCCTAAATGAAAGGGCAGGTGTGCCCAGAGCCCTCCTCCATGACGAGCTATAATTCTCAGCAGAGTCAGACACGCTTGTTCTTGTGGATTAGCACAGAGCACAAGGCCTTTACCACGGTGCTAATTGCTATTGGGTGTAAACAAGAAGTCCCAGTATGTGGGCATGAGGCAGGACAAAACAGATGCCAAAGCCATTCAGGGCTCTGCCCTGCACGGGCGGGCGCTGTGCTGGTGGCTGAGAGCAACTGTCTAAATGTCAGTCTCCCGTGGGCCTGGTCCTGAGCAGTTTTAGCTGAGTAACCAAGCAAGTGCACATCCTCCTTCCAGCCATACATATGGTGCTCGGCACTCCGCTCTGCCTTCCCACTTACTCACACAGTGTTAGAAAAATATGCACCACCTACAACTTCTCCCCTAAATGCTACAGGGCAAAGAATTCACTCTTTTGCAAGGGAGAGCCAGCTGCAACCTAAGAATAACTTGGTCCACCAAACTTTTTCTTAATGTTTTTAATGAGCATATAGTAATTATACATGATGGGCTTCGTTTTCATTCATGTATATATTTTGATCCTATTTGATCCTCCCCTACTGCACTCTCTTATTCTACTTGCACTGATCCCTTCCTCTTCCCAACCAGCTCTCCTTCCACGTTTCTACTTTGATGTGTGTATGTGTGTGCACCTGTGTATGTGTCTGAGCCTCTGTGTGTGTGTGTGTGTGTGCTTCTGTGTGTGTGCGTGTGTGCGTGTGTGTGTGTGTGTGTGTGTGTGCTTCTGTGTGTGTGCGCGTGTGTGCGTGTGTGTGTGCTTCTGTGTGTGTGCGTGTGTGCGTGTGTGTGTGTGTGCTTCTGTGTGTGTGCGTGTGTGCGTGTGTGCGTGTGTGTGTGTGTGTGTGTGTGTGTGTGTGTGTGTGTTCCAATGGGTTTCACTAGGGATACTTAGAGGAGCATGAGTGAGGATTGTTTACAGGAACATTAGCAACTTCCCAATGGCTATACCACTGAAGAAAGCCAATCCTAACCCTCACCACCACTGTGCTTCCAGCTTAGGCCATCATAGTTCTTTAAAAGCATCAGTCTTGTAAAAGGTCCGTCATGTCTTCCCAACCTTCACTACAAACATGTAGAGAGAGAAATAACTAGAAAAAAAAAGTTTTCTGGACTCCTCCAAACCTAAAACGGGTGATCTGTTCTCATGTTTAATTGCAACAGACACACCCATGCAGGTGGAGAGGGGACTTCAGAGATTGGAGAAATAAATGCCCATCTTTGTTGGTTTCCAATGTTCCTTTGGTTAAAAATGAAAGGCTTGGGGGAAGCCCACAGGCCTGAAGCCGAAAAAGAATCAGAAGCAACCGAGGAATGCTGAAATTGAGAGAAGAGCTCGCTCGCTCGCCAACGGGTCCCCAACACCAAATGGTCAGGTTCAAATACACGCAAGTGACGCCACACAGCCCAAGCAGTTTGTACGTGTATATAATGACAATCAGTGAAAAAAGAGACTGACTTTGAGAGACAAGACAGATGTGTGAGAGGGTTTGAAGGGAGGAAAGGGAAGGAGGAACAATGTAAATATCTTAATCTCAAAATGTAGAATTAGAGGACATAGACCTGAAATGTAATGGGAACCAAGAAGTTCTCCATTTGTTTCTAAGAATGACACAGATGCCTTGAGGGGACAGAGGGAAGGTTACTAATAAAACAATGTAAGTGAGGAAATGAGGGCAGGTAACATGGTTCAGTGGGTTTGCAGTACCAGTCTGACAACCAGGGTTCAATTCCCAGAACCCACATACCAAAAGGTGTCCTCTGACTCCACACACATGCTGTAATATATGAGTATTCATACATAGACACACAGACACACACACACACACACACACACACACACACACACACACATTAAAATCAATGATTTTTCTTAAGGAGAAATGATGGGCAGGAGAATAGAGAATGAATACGTGAGGTCCTCTTACTCAAGAAACTCAACCCAGGCTTCATCTCAGAGGATGTTCTTCCTTCTTACTAAGATCTTCCAGCCAATGTCAGGTCCTGTGGGAATAATCTAATGACAGTGTGATTTGTGTGACCCATAACCAGGGTTAGAATGTGGGAGGCAAAGGATGGGACAGAAGGGATTCTGCAGCCACAGCTGACCCCAATCACTTGCTGTTGCTACAAAGTCCTGGGACTCTGGAAGACATGGATTTTCTCTACAAGGTCCTAGGCAGACGCAAGGGTTTCTAGGAATGAAAGGACAAAAACGAAGCAATATGTGGGAAAGAAAGTCAGTCTTGGGGAACATCAGTCCCCCATCTTTCATATTACATTGTAATTGTGTGCTTATTGAAGTGAGGTCAACTTTGAGTTCATCACCTGTAGGCTTTCGCGATGTAACAAAGAATTACAAAACTGACTCAGTACAACAAGCATTTGTTATTTAGTTCATTGGCTGTAGGTTGGCTGGGGTGCCTGAGTCCCTCCCTACACCATCTCTTCTGCTCTGAGACAACTCGGTTGTTCTCTGTGGTCTGCTGGTAGCCACTTGGGGCTCAAGGATCTTGGGAATCTTGCATATGTGTCTGGCCACTGGCCAATTGGTTAGTATATGAGGGCCCCCACCAGAGCCTCTCAGATCGACTCCATATATAGTCTCTCATCCTCCCACAGCCTACCCCAGGCTTTTTCATAGGGCAGCACCTTCTAAGAGAGTGAAAGCAGAGACTTTGAGATCCCTTATGACAAAGGCTTGGGTCTCATATTGCATCATTCCAATGGGGAACGAAACCAACTTGCTTGATAAATGTAGCTATAGGAACTCATAAATCTACCACAGTTAGGCTGGAGAAATGACTCTGTGCTTAAGAGCACTGGCTCCTCTTCCAGATGTCCCAGTATGGATTCTCAGCACCCATATGTCAGCTTCGAACTATCTGAAATTCCAGTTCCAGGGGATCTAATGCCCTCTTCTGGCTTCTATAGGTACCAGTAACACACATGGTGGTACACAGACATACATGGAGCCAAAACACCCATATACATAATAAAACAATAAAAAGAATTGTTTGAATCCATCATAGCAAATATCTGGGCATGTTGCTCTAGGGTTGATACTGGAACTGACCATTTTGGCAAGACAAGGTGGCCAGCGAGTCCCTGCGCTTCACCTATCTCCAATCCCACCCCTCCAGTCCCAGGGTAACAAACATACATCAATACAGCCAGCTTGTACATCAGTCCTGAAGAGACGAACTTCTCAAGTCCTCATTCTTATGTTACAAGCACTTTACTGGTGAGCTGCCTCTCCAGCTCATAGTTGTGTGTTTTGATTTTTTTTAAATTAGTACCATATTTTTTACATGATTCTTTAATCTTTTGTGACTAATAAATATTCCAGCGTATGGATTTAAATAATTTTTCCAACCAGACCCCTATTGACATATCAGTGGGCTATACCCAATCTTTTGCTTCTCCATATAATACTCTAGTTAATAACTTCATATATGAATCAGCAGTAAATGTACCTGTCAGATGGGAAATTGCTGTTGAACCCATGATTGCTAGGTTTAAGTTGTGTGCCAGTAGTGGGAAACACACCTAGCACCCTGATCTTGATTCCTAAATACCATTTTCCACTTAAAGGGATCAAGAACACTTGGAGAATGGACAGTTCCAGAACAGAACGGGGAGGTACATCATAGACCTGGGATGTCTTCCTGTGTCAGAAAGGTAGTCAGTCAAAATGGAAATCTGTTCAAAGAAACAGATGCCAGTTCCAAGGATGGAAAACTGAACATCAAAGTATGTAATGATAGGTACAAACCATTAATTAAATCCATAAGTCCTTGCTGATATAAATAGTATATTCCAGTCTCACAGTATCTCCCTGAAAGTTACTTAATAATTACAAAGTGAAAATAAAAGCCCAGAAGACACTGCTATAATGAAATCGTTTTTAAAAATAGCTTCAAATGCCACAGGACACATAGTGCATCTACATATTTACAGTAACACATCACATCTCTGATTCTTTCTTTTTGTTTGTTTGGGTTTTTTGGTTTTGTTTTGTTTTGTTTGTTTGTTTATTTGTTTGTTTGTTTTTGAGCTGAGGATCGAACCCAGGGCTTTGCACTTGTTAGGTAAGCACTCTACCACTGAGCTAAATCCCCCCCCCCCAAAAAAAAGCTTGGATCCTGCTAGGCAGTGGTGGCACACGCCTATAATCCCAGCTTTCAGGACACAGAGGCAGGGAGATCTCCATGAGTTCAAGGCCATCCTGGTCTACAAAGCGAGTTCCAGGACAGCCACAGTGGATACACAGAGAAACCCTGTCTTAAGAAACTAAAAAAGAAAAAAGAAAGTGTATGTATGTGTACATACATACATACATACATACATACATACATATATGTATATATATAAGTATTTATCTGTTTAAAAAAAAAAAGCTTGAATCTAATCATGAGGACCTCAAAAGCCAAAACTGAGGGACTCTACTGAGGGAGACTCTACAAAGTAACAGATCAAGCAATAATTTTCAGAAGTGTGAGGTTCTTGAAGACTTAAGGATTCACGCATGTTAAATGAGACTGGGGCCTGGAGAGATGGCTCAGTGGTTAACAGTAGCTGCTGCTTTTTCAAAAAACCTGAGTTCAGTTCCCAGCACTGATGTCACACAGCTCAACCTCCTGTAACCTAACTCCAGGGGATCCAATTCCTTCTGGCTTCAGTGGCACCAGCAAACATATGTGCATATATTCAAATGAAATCTTTGAGAGAGAGGGAGAGAGGATGGGAGATTGAAGGCAAGACACTAAATGCAGTGAGCCCTTAGATCTGGAAAAGGCAAAATGATTCTCATATTGTGAAAACACAGATATGATATGATGGTGGATAAAGGGTAAATAAAACATGCAGGCTGCAGTATTATATTGGGGTTAATTTCCTTTTTTAGAGCTCTTCTGTTGTTATATAACAGTGTCTTTGTTTCCAAAATTTTTCAAGGCTAAAATCAATGAAAAAACAATGTGTGTGTATCTGTGTGTGCACCCAGAGATACACAGAAAGGTGGATGAAAGAGTAGGACAGCTTGTCCTCCCTAATGCAGCTGTGATCAAATGTTGAGATAGAACAGTCTGGTTGTGCGGGGATTCTTCACACTGTCTTTATAACCTTTTTGTAATTTCTGAAATGATTTGTAAGTTCAAAGCAAATATGTATAAATTTGAAATTTGGTCCATGTCATCATCTCGCTTCCTCTAGAGCAAGCACATGTTTTCTCCCCAACACCAGCACTGTGCAAAGATGGTGCTTTATGTATACAAATGCACTCACATATTTATGACGACTCCCAAAAACAGGCTAAGGCATGTTCTCCATGTTTGTGTAAATGAGGCTTCCAGAAGTGAAGGCCGTAAGAGGAGTGGTTAAGGACGTAAGTGTTTGAAACCATAATTAGACTCTGTTTCACCCCAACCAGACTGGAAAACATTATGAAGTTTGAAAATACGGATGGTTGGCAAGGATAGCAAGAGACATTCTTGCTGAGTATTGGAAAGAGTGTAATTTAGCACCATTATCTCAGAGAGCAATTTGCCAATATCTAATAACTTTAAAGACATGCTCATCCTGTCACCCAGGAATCTCACCCACAGCCACCTGTGTTTCCTAAATGTTCCCACATGTGCATATACACACAGCCGTATTTCCAGCAGTGCACCTTGTAGTAATAAAGAATGAAAGATAGCTCACATGTCTGCCAAAGGATTCAGATCTATGATTTCAGCTTTCAGGAGGCTGAGACAAGAGGATTGTGAGTTCAAGTCCAGCCTAAGCTACATAGTGAGACCCTGTCTCATAAAAAGAAACACACAGGCAGAGGCAGGTGGATCTCTGTGAGTTTGAGGCCAGCCTGGTCTCCAAAGCAAGTTCCAGGAAAGGCGCAAAGCTACACAAAGAAATCCTGTCTTGAAAAATCAAACAACAACAATACACACACACACACACACACACACACACACACACACACACACACACCTTAATGTTGAATTTAAAAAGCAATTTGCAAAAGAGTAGGTACTCGATGTGCATGTTTATAGAATACCAAATACTTCTGAGTGTAGTTGCGTACATGTAAGGAAAGCATCGAGTCCCTTTCAGGCAGGATATGGCGTCAGCTCCAGTAGAATGGTTACTTGGACAAGAAAGTATGACAAACAGAATCAAAATCTGAAAAAGAGATTCACCCGTGACAGCATTTCATTCTCGCCAAACCGATATTAAATAAAAAAGTGCATAAATATTACCATTCATTCTACTGAAGGGCTAAGTACTTGAGCGGTTTTTTGTTGTTGTTGTTTTGTTTTGTTTTTCCTGCGCTTTTTATTTTCTGAGTGTTAAAATTACTTCATAGCAAGAAGGCTGGAGAGATGGCTCTGCAGTTGAGCGTACTAGCTGCTCTTCCAGAGGGCCCCTGGTTGGTTCCCAGCGCTCTTAAGGGGGCTCACAACCATCTGTAACTCTAGACCCAAGGTATCCAAAATGCCCTCTTCTGGCCTCCATAGGCATTGCGTCCAGACTGTGCACAAACATGCAGGCAGGCAGGCAAAACACTGATATACATGAAAATTTTAAAATTAATAACTTTATAAATAGCTTCATAGTAAAATCAAAAAGTGAGGATCAATGAGCCTTGAAGTCAAATAGTCTCGGGTTCTGATCTCCTCTAGCTCTTCAGAATTGTGCCATACACAATGTTCTTAGTGTTTCTGGATCTGGGTGTCCAATGTGTGGGAAAGAAGTAATATTTAATTTGAAGATGAACTTTAAATGTGATAGTATGTGGAAAACTCATGCATGATGTCTCAAAAAGATGCTAAAAATCATTCTCATCACCATAATCCAGTGTTTTCCACCCAGAAACAATTTCACCCCAGAGAGCAGTTGACGTTATCTGGACACGTGTTGAGCCAGTACTATTGAGAGACAGTCCTGGCATTGAGAAGAGAGAGGGCAAGCATGCTGTTGAAGAGCCTACAGTGTACAGACAGCTCCCATGATTATTTGTCCCCAAATCTCTGCTGTGTTTATCCTGATATCCCATCTATAATTCTAGGCTACCCAGAACTGGACTCCAGCTTCCTGACTCCCGAGTGAGTCTCCACAGCTTTAGACCTTGACCTTGTTAAAAAGGACTAGAGATAGAAACTTACCATCTTTTCTACCAATCTGCTTCATGTTGGGAAACTTAACATCTTATAGAACATAGCAACTACCTGGTACATACAAAGATTTAATTATATCTCAAAGAAATGAGTATCACTTGGCAGGCAGAGGCAGGTGGATCGCAAGGCCAGCCTGGTCTACAGAGCGAGTTCTAGGACAGCCAGGGCCACACAAAGAAATCCTGTCTTGACAAATAAAAGAATAAATAAAAATAAATGAATGAGTCCTTCCAGCAACCAGTCCATGAATGCAGCCCTATAAATTATTAACTGGTTCCCTCGTGCTTTCTCTGACTCCTCATTCATTTGATGTGGTGGCTCTTTGTTTCTCTGTGTGTTATCTAAAGAGAATAATCAAGGAACAAAAGGTTCTCAGATTCTCATATCAAAGATGCCCTTCTCTCACAATTCAGAATCGTATCCATGGATTAATCTTCTCATAGTCATTGTCAAGAAATATTGTGGGGCTGAAGAGAGGGCTTAGCAGGTCAAGGTACTTGCAGCCAATCCAGTGGGCTGAGTTCAGTCCCTGGGACCCACACTATGAAAGGAAGGAACCTGCTCCTGAAAGATTATCCTCTGACCTCACACATGCACCATGGTACACACACACACACACACACACACACACACACACACACACACACACAATTAAATGTCAACTTTAAAAATTTTAAAGAAACACCTAGAATACGTAGAGAGCCAGGGCTGTTTTCTAAATGGACAGTGGCCACACGATGTGAAGTGCGTTTTGACTTAAAGATGATGAGTGGAATTGTGACTCTTTAAGCTGGCTTGCTTGTAGCGCAGTGTGTGGTCAGCATGAGTTGTTGATGTTGTTGTTTTTAATGAGGTTATTTTTATTGAAACTCTGTCTTTGCTTTGTTGTAGGACCTGGTTCAGTGACTCAGTCATCGTGCATGTGCAGAGGACCACGCTAAGTCCCTGCTGCCATCCTTGGGGCAGATCTGAAGAAGGAGAGTGCAGCTGCTGTCACAACCTGATTTTTCTGAATATCTGTCTTGGCAACGTGGAAGTTCTCACTAGCTGTCTCAAGGAATATCAAGGTGATTGCATGGCTATAGTTACATTGCCGATATTACAATCATATTATAATGTAATGCAAATGCTTTCTAGTCTCTACTTATGTGAATGGACATACAGATGTGAAGGACAAAAAAGTTCACTAAATGGCATTGTATAATGAGTGCAAAGGACACTGTGATGAATTATCCTAACTTTCTGTTTGTCATCAGCTTGGTGACTTTGTGACACTTTCTTAACCTCTCAATTTTTTTTTTATGGGTTTTTGAGACAGGGTTTCTCTGTGTAGCTTTGTGCATTTCCTGGATCTTGCTTGGTAGACCAGGCTGGCCTCAAACTCACAAAGATCCGCCTGCCTCTGCCTCCTAAGTGCTGAGATTAAAGGTGTGTGCCACCACCACCCGGCGACCTCTCAATTCTTACACCTATGAAATGAAAAAATGTGAAGGGAATTATTTTGAATGTGCTTCCTTGAACTTCAACGTGTTTCACTCTTGTGAGAATTGAAAAACAAAGCAATGACTTCAGAAGTGTGGTGACAGCCTGGTGAGGGTGCTTCCATCCCTGGAGAGCTTGCTATAAAAGTCATTCCCCAGCCCTTTTGCCACTTCTCCCAAGTTGGGGTCTGTGAGGTTAAAGAAGTCTGCCCTTTTGGCACACTGCCAGGTGGCTGAGCCACGCTATTGTGTAAGGGAAGCACTAACACACTGTTCTGTTTGCACTTGGAGCTGTGAGACACAGTGAGCTGTGTGAGCACCATGCAGATGTGATGAGCCAGGCTCACCTTTGCATTTGTGGAAATAGAGCTAACAAGTTCAACATCTGATGATGGCTTTACCCTTTGACCCTGGGCTCTGTACCAGCCCTTTGGGTGTTGTCTTCCCCTCAACACTTCTTCTGCTAGGCCTGAGCATCAAGAGTGCCTCTCTGGCTTTCTTCCCCTTGCCTGCTAATGAATGAGGACTACTGGAGAATGGCAGCTCCTCCTATCTGGTACTCCAAATGTGAGCATATCAATGGATGCTGCTTCCTGAGATATCACTGTCATCATCTCCTAACTTATGATCTGCTTTGAGGTCAGTCTTTGGCCACAGCAAGTTGGGCTTTACTCCCCAAGGGACCATCACTGTAATATGCCTAAAAGGATATGTGTTCAGGTAAATGTGTATTTGTAGAACCAAGATGGGTTCCTAGAGAAGAGAGATGGTGTCGACAGATCTCCAAATTGGACTGCAACAGGCCACAGTTCGAGCTCTAGATAAAGGATTGGAAAACCGCTCAGGCCATACCAGTCCACTTCTGCCAATACAGGATTATGTGGCATTGCAAACATTCCACGTTGTGTGCCTTGAGGAATCACAAGGACCCCTAAAGAGACTCACATCTTAGAGGAAAACTAAATCCTAGCTTTGAAATACAAACACTGTCTCCCAGTGCTGCGTACAGAGACTCCCCACCAGGATCAGTCTAATTGCTCAGTGGGGTGACAGCTGCTCTTCTCCAGGGCTTCAGCAGATATGATTTTCTGGCATGAAATAAAGGGAAATGGAGCCTTAAGAATATAGTGTCACTGTTGTCTACTGTGGATTGAATATAAAACTCTTCTCCCAAATCACAGGCAAGGCGTTGTGGGTGATCTGTCAGGTAAAATACTAACAAGTGCCCATTCATGAGAGAGCCACTCACCCATAAAGAACATTCCAGACGACACCCACCGCTGGCTGGGATGGATGTGGCTTTATTTGATTTGGGGTTGATTTATTTGTTTGCCTGGCTTCTAGAACAGCATAACTTGGATTTAATGTCTCGAATACTGAATCCAATACTTCTAGGTTCACTGACTTGTTATTATTTAGCATTTATGAAGTATATGTCAATGCACTTAGCACTTTACAATGACTCATAAAAAGGTCTGATCCTGGCCATTGAGCAGAAGGTTGCTATCAGTTGAAATGCTGCCAATGTGAAAATATTCCTAGGACAGATCTGTATACCTTTTTCCCCATCCGCAAACAACCTGTCCCAGTTGCTGAATGCATTTGAGTCCAAATAGATGTGTGATTACTGCTGCTACCATGTTGAAAACAGTGTTTATTTCAATGCAATAGCTTCAATGTGGAGCTTCTGACACTTAAGAAAAGCTGAGAAAGAATGGGTGGGTGGATAGATAAATGGATGTATGTGTGGACTGCATGCATGGATTCATGGATGAAAGGGTGCATGGGTGGATGGGTGGATGGGTAAATGGGTGAATGGATGGATAGATGGATTGATAGATGAATGGATGGGTGTGAATATGCATGAATTCATGGGTTCATGGATGGAAAGGTTCATGGATGGATGGATGGATGGTGGATGGATGGATGGATGGATGGATGGATGGATGGATGGCTTTTTCCTAAGTGGACATCTTCCATTGTCCACCTGTCTCTCTGCCTAAAGCTTTATGTAAGCATTCTCTATACCTTTAGCTTATAGAGCTGACTGACTTGGAAATAAACTGTTACTTTAGTGGCTTTTATGTGATCTATGGGTAGCCAGAGACATGAGAACCTGATTGCACAAAATCATATGAATTGGCAATAGTATTATGTCAACACCAGTGTCTTGGTTTTAATGTCATAATAAGATTGTATAAGATGTTACTATTGGAGGAAACTGGGTGAAGGACCTGGGACATTATTATCTTTGCTTACTGTGAATCTGTAATTCTTTCAAAAAAGAATCATATTAGCTTCACATATCTGTAGTCCTACCTCAATGTGTACACATTCCAGTCACCAGCCTCTCCACTAATAATAGTAATACCAACTCTATCAATTCAAGACTCCACCAAAGCAGACCCAGAACAGACTTAAATCTTCAAGGGCCTCTCTGGGGGAAATGCCTGTGAAGTATAAAATATCAGAAATACAGTCTCATGTCCTTAGAGCCTTCAAAGGTCTAGGCAGTTCCTGTACCTGTGAAATAGGAACAGGAAAGGAGGACTGGACAGAAAGAGCTCGGTCCATGAGCCCTTCAGAAGAACATCTAAGCCAAGCCCTTGAGAAGGCCCTGCACAAATGTTGTGTGGTAGGGAAGCACCAGTGTAGGAAGTGAGAACCCCACAGCTTGGTCATTGTCTGAACACGGTAGCCTAGAACAAATATTATATGTGTTCAAAGGTGCAGAAACAACTGAAGATTGATAATTAGCTGTTTCCAGGGTGCATTTTGTTTGTCATATTTGGTGTTTTGTGGCAGGGTTTACTTCTGTAGCCTTACAACTCTCCAGTCTGGCCTGGAACTTATAATCTTCCTGCCTCTGCCTCTCCAGTGCTAGAAAACAGACAAGTATCACCAGATCCTGTTATCTTTAGAGGAAGCTCTGAGCAGGACTCCTCTCAGTGACCCTGACTTTGACTTGTTTGTCATCATAACCCACTGCATAGACCTTCTAGTCATCCGCCCCTGCTCTAACAGCAGTCCCTCTTCCGGCCACGTATTCTAACTTCAACCTTCTGTTTCATGTATGTATGTGAAATGTATCCATCCATGTACACATGTCAAATATACACACATATGTACGTGCCCGGCCTGCCCAGTGCAGCATCAACTCCCGGAGCCAAGCCAACTGATCTGATCTATCCGCATGCCATCCATCTCAGTCAGCCCTCCCTATTGCTTGGTAGATTTTGCTTTCTTCCTCCTAATTAAATGGCTGGTGTCTGTTACTGCCTTCTCCCTTCTAGAGCCTCTCTACCACTCACACCCCACTGTTTTCTGGGGGTGGCCTTCCCGCATAAGTCATTATGCATTCCTCATCTCTCCCTCCACATCTGCAGGCTTCCTCATCTTCTCCTTCCTTGCATGCTGAGGAAAGCTTTACAAGGCTTATCCCTCCTTGGGCCCTCAGAGCCCTCTGCCTGGCTGAGTAGGTCAGATACTGTTTTGCCCCTAATACATTGTCTCCCTCTTAGTCTGTGAACATTGGCTCCTTTATCCAAAACAAGCTCTCTCTGGATCCTTCTACCATGTGAGCTCGTCTTACATCTATTTTCTGTCACCGTCATCCATGACATTTCTTGCTTGCCCACCCAGCGTCCTTTCCACTCTTCCTCCTCCACGCTCCTGAAGCGACTTCCTCATGGGTGCCTGTGGCAGGGCCTTTCCTTAGAGCTCACCTTCCCTAACCCTCCATCCTGTGTGTCCGCTCCATCAGCCTCCATATGCGTCCTCCATTTCTCCCAGGGCACACAGCTCTCAGCTCTCCTCCTGTCTACAGCCCTGTCTCTTCAGACTTCTCTCCTTTTTGTCTGTCTGTCTGTCTTTATCATTGTTGATCTGCCTCTGTCCTCTCTCCCTTCAAATCTTCATGTGCCTGAGATCTTAACCCCCCAGGCTCTGCAGGGGTTCTAAGTCCCAACTCTCACTTCCCACTTAAGTCTCCAGACAAAGTTCTCCTGCATTTTGTGAGCTGCTCACCCTGTGTCCATTCGCGTTCCCCACCCCCATGTTCTCTTGTCCTCGAAGCTTTCCTGTCCTCCTTCAGCAGAAGCTAACTCATTCTGTTGGTCATGTAGGTTGGACTCTGGCAGTCCAGTTGAAACAGGGCTGCACTGTGGAGCCCATACTGGTCTGGGGCTCACCATAGGGTCCAGCTTGGGCCTCCAACTCATGGCCATCCTCCTGCTTCTGACTCCCAAGTACTAAGATTACAAGCATAAGCTAACACTGCTAACTTCAACGTGGCTTTTGTAGCCATTGTCCTGGCCTTCACTCTTCCCCTCCAGTGTCTGTCCCCAGGGTCACTCCTCCAGCTCTAGCCTCACCATCTTCCCTGTGGTCCCTTTGGATGTCTCTCAGCTGGACTCTTGACCCTACTTCTCTCCTCCCAGTCTCACATACTCCCTGGTGGCAATTTCATTTTGCCTGAGTTCTCATAATCTCTCTTTTAATGCTGAAAACTTGGGAAAGGACTTCACAGCTTCCTGCCCAGCAGCTAAAAAGGAATACCCCTGCTCAGCTAAACAGGTCTTCTAAATACTTCCCTTCTTTACTCAGTTAATACTAAGAGGCTCATTCTCCCAGCTCCCTCCCCACCATCACTGGTCCACAAAGAAAGAACGATGGAAGTGGGGGTCCTTCACTCTTATTACTAGTCCATGCCTATCTGTTTTTCCTGGGGTAAACTATCTTCCCATGGGTGTAGCCTGGAGTATCCTATCAGGTTCTTCTCTGAAACATAGTCATAGTGAGATAAGTAAGAACAAGACTAGATTTACCTGCTGAATTGAAAGGCGGTTAGGAAATGGGGGGAGGCCTCAGGGTTCCTGTATACTCTTCAAGGTCATCCCCTCCCACCCACTACTTCCCACAAGGCCATCAGCGAAGCCCACATCTTCAATATGTAGGATCAGAGAGGCAATGTCTAAGTGCTTACTATTAGATCTCATCACTGTTTGGTCATACATGACATGTGACATTATTGTGCATCACAGTTATACGCTGATCGGCAGGGAGACTAACTTGGGAATTCCACACAACCAGTGAATGAATATCCTAAGAACTTCCTCTAATACTTGGAGTACTTAAAACCATTACAATGAACAGTTTTGTGGTATATAAGTTTTACAATAAAGAATATGTACCCATATCAAAAGACCTAGATGGTTAGAATGAGTAACTGTGTAATAATATTTTAAATTATTTAATTTTTGAAATTATATCATTTCTCCCTTCCTTTTTCTGCCTCCAATTCCTTCTGTCTACCCCAACTTTGTTCTCTCTCAAACTCATGGCCCCTTTTTCATTCATTATTGTTACACACATATGTGTATGTATACATACATGCATATATTCCTAAATATTTAAGTCCAACCTGTTCAGTCTATGTAGTGTTACTTGTATGTATGTTTTCAGGGATAACCATTTGGTATTAAACAACCAATTGGTGAGCTCTTCCATGAGGAAGACTGTTTCTCCCACTCTCAACATTCCATAGTTGCCTGTGGTTCTTTGCGTAGGGTTGAGGCCTCTGAGACTTGCCCTCCCCCAGTCCACATTAGCATGTCTGTTGTCCTTGTTCATCTATTTTGTCAGTCATATTGGTAAGACTTTATGGGTGTGGCTTCTGACATTCCTAGGACACAATCTTTCCACTTCCTCTTCTGCAATGATCCCTGGGCCTTGGGTGAAGGAGTTACATTGTAGGTGTATCTGTTGGGAATGGGTTCTACCACTTGGTGTTTTGGATGGCGGTGGTTATTTAAATTAGGAAAAGTTCTATTGTGTAATAGACATACTTATGTTAACATGCCGCTCATTGAACACCTACTGTGTACAAGCCACTTGCTTGGTATTCCATATCTGATATCTAGCTATGCTAGTGAGTTTTTATATATGTACTTGATACATCATTACTAATGAAGGAATGATTGGTACATGAACTGGTAACTGCCTGTCTGTGTAGTCTTATGACAGATGTGGGGAAATTACACTTATCTTCATTGAAGGAAAATAAAAATGAAGACGTGGTCTCAAAGTTAATCAAAAAGGACCATGTAGAGACAGGGAGATGGCTTAGTCAGTAGAGTGCTTGTCATATAGGGCTGAACACTTCAGCTGGATCCCCAGCATCCCCATCATAAGCCCAGTCTGGCAGTGTGCATTTGTAATCCCAGCACTGGGGGTGGTATGGGGAGAGGAGGATGCTATAAGGTTGCTGGCCAGCCAGTCTAGACTAATCAGTGAGCTCCAAGTCCATTAAGAGACCTGTCTCAAACAATAAGGTAGAAGGAAGGGTAGGGAGACAGCTCAGCAGGTGAGGATACCTGCTGATCTTCCAGAAGACCTAAGTTAAGTCCCCAGCACTCCTATCAGGTGGTTAATAATCACCAAGGGATCCAACACCCTCTTTTGGCCTCTCCAGGCCACACTCAGGTGGCACAGGCGCGCGCGCGCGCGCGCGCACACACACACACACACACACACACACACACACACCACCTTCTGCTTTAGACAATGTCAACACTGAACTCTGAGCCAACTCAGCCCAGCACAGTGTAAGGTTTGCACCCATGCTCACAACTGTTAAACTGTGCTATCTGCCACATTCGTGTAGAAACAGCCTCTAGCTGTGGTTTGAATGTGAGCACTGGCCACTAGGTTTCTGAGCAGCATACCTGTTCAAGTCTCCCTCCAATTTTCCTAATGGATGATCTGTCTTTTTCTTACTTATAGGTCAGTTTTACTTATTGAAAAAGCTTTTTCACCAGGTGGTGGTGGCGCACGCCTTAATTCCCAGCACTTGGGAGGCAGAGCCAGGCAGATCTCTCTGAGTTCAAGGCCAGCCAGCCTGGGCTACCAAGTGAGCTTCAGGAAAAGGTGCAAAGCTACATAGGGAAACCCTGTCTCAAAAAAAAAAAAAGCTTTTTCAATAAGTAATTTTAGGGTTTTCAGCAATTAATTTTAAAACCTGAGGAAATATTAACATAGTTGAGCAGGATCACCATGAGTAGCAGCAAAAACAAAGTGCAGAGGATCAGAGAATATGCTTTATGTGGCCTTTTTCATGTGAATATCTTAAAAAACAATTGAGACATTTCTTCCATACAACTCACTAATGGAAGAGGCCAAATCCTATAGGAGAAATCCAGCATTCCTCCTGCAGTCCCCGAAAGTGTGAGTACAAGGCAAGGCCACCTTTAAATGGCAATAATGCAATGGAAATAGATCATTCGAGGGCAGGAGACATATTATGAAGGGCAATACCACCATTGACACTTGTTAGCTTGTCTCTGAACAAACACTACAGAGCAGCAAAGCTTAAAATGAATGAAATGGTATCCGTTCTCCAGCTAATGAAAATGCTTTGGGCTCCGGGCCAGAGAATAGATTTGGATCATAGATGGAGCTCTTTTTCCAGGGCCTTAAATTTGAATGACTTGAATTATTTTTAAAGTACCATCCTACTCAGTATTTTGGAATAAAAACATGGTTTTCAATTTCAAAAGAAAAAAATCTTCATTCAACATAAAGATGGAATGCACCAGCTTGGACCAGCCTCATTCATGGGTTCAGTAAACAGATAGCACACCCCAGTGTAGATGGGTTATGTAGTGCAGATAGCTCTTGTAGAGCCTTCCTTGCTCCACAGTCCACACATGCATACACTCCACGTGCATGTTCATATGCAGGCATGTGCATGCAAGCATACACCAAATGCATGCATATGTAAGCATGCTATATACCAATACATACACGAAGGAACACACAGACACATGTATACACTCACACACATACTAATATTTTGTGTCTATGAAGCTTAAAAAAAAAATATGCACATGTGACATGGAATAGAGGCCCGTCTTCACTCTATAGACATCATGTACATGTTATATAATTATTACACATAATGTATAACAAGTTCCTACAATAACAGATATTACACATATTATTTTATGAACTTGTAAAACACCCTGCTTTTCAACCAACCTAGAAAAACTAAGGCATTTTAGAATTGCTAGTTTGTATGGATTTTTTTTTCTGGCTCAGTATAGCATATAAAAAATATCAGCTTAATTCAACACAGTAACTATCTCATCACCCT